>NC_056738.1:313331708-313411708 GCF_019279795.1 Protopterus annectens
TGTGCGTGTGTGCATGTGTGTGTATGTGTGTGTGTTTGTGTGTGCTTGTGTGCGTGTGTGCGTGTGTGTTTGTGTGTGTGTGTGCGTGTGTGCATGTGTTTGTTTGTGTGTGTACCTAGTAACATTTCTGAGGAAGGAACGTGCAATGGGTGTCGACAATTAACTGCTCCACACATCTACAAGGGTCTGACATCAGCAGGATGCCCCACCTACACTCAATGGAAATGTCTCCGCTGTTTTCTCAATCTCCACTAAGGAAAATAAAACATGTTAATGTGGCCCATGCAGAATGAGGATGCTATCCTACCTTGTCAACACCTCAGACACCTGAGCCACAAACCAAACCCAAGTCTCTGGGCTGTATTCGGGACTTTATCCCGCTACACTGATTTAGAGTCACCTGTAGACTAGTGACCCCTCTACTGCCTTATTTAAATGGTTTTGAGGTAAATACTTGACACTATCAATCCTGATTGCAGCCTCCCCCTCATGAACAGATGGCTACCATTATGTGAATATATGCTCACCTGGCATCTTGAGTTTGTCGTGGAAGACATTCTTCGGTTCCTCTTTGATCGCCTGAGTTATGTTGTCCAGAGCTTTGCATTTCTGCTAATGTCACACTTGGCAAACTGATATATAAGATAAAGAGGTAAGCAAAGAACAGCTCCAAAATTTAACCTCCATGGTGGTTCATTTATAAAATAAGCGAACATCACCTTTTCTTAATTGCATCACCCTCCATATATAGACATCCTATGGTTACTCATATGTGACTGAATAATAGTTTTTCTAATCACTGTTGACTGAAAATAAATACTGAATGATTTGAAAAACCTATAAAACACAAAACAAACAACCTTTGTTATGGGCGGATAAGCTCAATATGACATTTACTTTTCAAACTAAAGCCTCTCGACCACCAGTGCTTCAATGACCTATAGATAAGCTGACTCCATACAATAGTTCTTAGACCAGTTATTTCACCTGTCTGTTCCTCTAACTTTCTAAGACTTTTATCCAACTCGGCTTCCATTCCTGACGTGAAAGAGAGGAATTGAACTTTTTTAGTCAAAACACTGCCCATCTGGCCCTCTGATTTATATGATTGTATTGTTACTGGGCAGTTCATCTTGTCAAGGGGCAGCTTGTAGTACTGGCTATAAAATAGAAAATAAATGCATTAAATTGAATAAGAAAGCCAACTATTATTTTAAATTAAAAATGTTCGTTGACTTTCTGTTTTGTTTGACACCCTAGGAGCTCCACACATATGCAGAGTTCCAAGGAGATCTGAAACAAACAAAAAAAACAGCTTATTCCAATTTTTGTCCTAATTTGAAAACTGCCCAGAAATAACTTCACTGACCATCATTCGTATTTCCCCATCACAAAGGGAAGTGTTACTCAATGAGTGTCTCATTGGGCTGTTGCATGAAGCAGCAAGGAGCCCCCCCCCTCAATTTGCTTAGGCTGCTCAGGTGACTCAGAGAGCCTGAGGAAACAAAAACAGAAGTAGCTAATGTGTAACAGCACAACATAATTGAACATGTTTATTTTTTTATTTACTATTTGAAAGTTTTTTTTTTTCAGGAACTCTGCATACTACTGCTAGTATATAGGAAAAGATAAGTTCCCAATGTATATGTGTGTGTGTGTGTGTGTGTGTGTGTGTGTGTGTGTGTGTGTGTGCGTGTGTGTGTATGAATGTGAATTGAAGGATGCATGTATGTATGTATGTATGGTTGATGGATGGATGGATGGATGGATGGATGGATGGATGGATGTATGGATGGATGGATGGATGGGGGGATATAAGCATGCAACTGTCCTCATGTCATTTGTGCATCATATTCTGTCACTTGTGCATGATATTCTTTTTTAATGTATAAAGGGAGTATATAAGCTCTCAACTGTTATATTTTGAGTGCTTAATGTGTGGTTTTGGAAATCAGTGGGAATTGCAACATAACTCTTAGATGCCAAGAATTTTGCAGAAAAAACAGATTTTTGTCTCCTATTTTTGCTGTGTTAATCATAAAATTTGTGGTTTTCTTTCAAATCATCGAGGATTAAAATCAATAAGTAATGACAGACATTTGAGTTCCAAGCTTCATATCCTACAAAAAAACATGCTGGTGATAAGCCGGATATTCTAGTAACTTGGGTATATCTGTTTACTACAAAAAATGTGCAGTCTGGGAAAATCAGTGATGATTGCATTGTAGTCCTTAAATAATGACAGGAATTTGAGTTTCAGACTTAACAGCCTTCATACAACATCAGGTATGTGAAGATATTATCTTTACGTGATTTTGGTCATCTGTCTGCCATTAGTTTTTAACACCTTCTTATTGATTCTTCAGCTTAGATGTTGAGAGGTATTTCAGTGTGTGGGGTGCAGCGAGTTACACACTGTATTCTGTCAGTAGCGAGATGAGAAGATAAAATTGTTCTAAAAAAAATGTATGCACTTATTTTTTCATTTATTATAATCAAGCACCTGAGGTATACAGTCACAGTCATACAAGTGGCTTTTACTGATGGTCATATCTGTGTTATCAACTCTCCCTGATTTTGCAGATCATCTCTGTTGTTTTGTGTCATTGTTTGAACTATTACTTGTAAAGTTTGTATTTTTCTAACAAATAAATGGGTATTGCAGACTTAATGGCCTTTAATGCAAAGCCTCCTAGCAACTTTCTAAGTATATAAAGGCAATGGCTGTTTCTCATTTTGCTCCTTTATCCACTAATATTTTAGTTCTCTCCTTGACTTCTGAGATAAAATGCTGAGATGTATGGGGAAGTTACATACTATTCAGACAGCAGTGGGCTGAGAAGGCAAATTATTCTGTGGCAGTTTTTAGTTATTTATACATTTATGTGATGCAGTCAAATGCCAGAGGTTTACAGTCTCAGTCCTGCAAGTGGCTGTAATTGATAGTTATATATCTATGTGTGTGAGTGCATGTATGTGAAGAGTTTAAAATAAATTACTGTTGCCAGAAGTTATTGTCTTTGATTTATTACATTCTGGTCCCTGAGGTCTATAAAGTTGATAAAGTTGGCTTTAATTACTGGGTGATTGACAGTGTTGTTTTTCATACAGCTTTGCAGTGGTAGGTGCATTTGTGTAATGCTAGCTAGGGGCTATTATGAGACAATGTGATATCAAAGGACTGCATGTCGAATCAGGTAGCTGTAATTGATGAGGTTGGGGATTGTCTGTGATGAAAATGACTGAATGTGTATGGGAGAACAGTTGCAGTATATCTCAAAGGGAAAATTCATCATAACTTTTTTTTACTTTCCATCACAATCAGATATTAGCATTGTACTCTATACCCTTTCATTGTGAGAGTGTCACTGAGTAGTGTTGCCGCTTAACAATGCTTGGTTGAGATTTTATTTATTTGTTATTTATTTTATTTGATATTTGTTGATCGGGAATGTCTGACTGAGCAAGCGCCCTTTTTCAGCGGAGGCTTGAGGAGAAAAACTCCACAAGATTACAAATATAGTTTACTAAAGTAACACGTTTTGATTAACATTACAGAAAAAACATAATAAGAAGTGTACTAGGTTAACAAGTAAATAATAAAACTAATGCTGTCAATTAGTAATATAAAAAAGCTATTTTGAGAGGCTGACAAACTGCTTACAGTATATATTAGTATATACATTTATATACAAGGAAGGAGGAGATGGTGGAGATATGGAACTAGGAGTTTAGGAAAG
Organism: Protopterus annectens; assembly: GCF_019279795.1. Lineage (NCBI taxonomy): Eukaryota > Metazoa > Chordata > Ceratodontiformes > Protopteridae > Protopterus > Protopterus annectens. The sequence goes on from NC_056738.1 coordinate 313,335,449, forward strand.
TTCAGAAGGAGGAGATGCAAAGTTCTGTGAGAGGGAGTTAGAGGGACTAGGAGAGGGAGCAGCAGGGAGTATACGAAAATGAGTGAGTAAATGTGAGGTAGAGCACTTGGGGTAGAGGTGAGAAGAACAGTGAAGACATAGAAGCTAGAAAGCACAGAGAGAGAGAGTGGTATATGAAGGGGCTTTTATGAGAGGAATTCCAAGAGAATTTTTACAAAGACATGTATAGGTGTTACGAAGGTGTTCTTTGAGAGCTTTCTTGAATTCTTGACTGTGAGGTATTTTACGGATAGCCGGGGAAGTTTGTTCTAGGAGAGGGCAGGAGAGTAGCCATACAAATTTTTCTACCTATTGATTTTTGGGTTTGTATATGTCTAAGTGAAGTTTGTCAGAGCTCCTGAGTTTTCTAGCTGAAGTGCAAAGAGAGATGAGTGAGGAAGTGCCAGGACAGGGCAAGCAGATGGTTTATTAAGGATGATGTGAGGATAGAAGTTGCTGAGGGAACTCTAACCAATTTAAAGCCTTGAGAGAATTGCAGTGATGGAAATGAGAGGTTTGGTTTGCTGCAAACCTAGCTATTTTGTTGTAGGTGACTTCAAGTTTAGCTAGTAGACAAGTCTGCAAGTTGGTTATAAAGGAGGCTAGGTAAAAGGTAGGCCTAGGCTTGGGAGGTACAAGAGTCCTTTGTAAGTAATTTTTTGTTTCTGTAGAGAAGATCAAGTTTTTGGTGAGTTTTCTTTATACAGTAGTAGACATGTAGTTCAAATTTGAGTTCATCATGTATGATGGCTCCAAGGATCTTAGTATGAGTTTTGATGTTGATGATGGTGTTGTTAAGTGATGTTATAGAGAAGGTGGGTTTGAGGTGGGTGAGTGATATGGGGAGAAATAGCAAGAGTTGATCTTTTTAGGATTGAGAATTACTTGGTTGTTAGTGAGCCATTTTTCAATTGAGTTGAAGGAGGTTTGGGTATGGATGTGGTGGTCATTGAGTGTATCAGAGGTTGTGAGGATTGTGGTGTCATTCATGCATTGGATGAGAGTAGATTGTGGACAGGACACACAGAGGTGATTTGTGAAGATGTTGAATAGTAAGGGACCAAGAATAGACCTGTGTATGACCCCCATCTTGATGGGGAGGAAGGGGGATAGTGAGGATAAGTATTTAACAGATTGTTGTCGGTTAGAGAGGTAGCTGGTGAACCAGGAAATGGTAGAGGTGGAGAGGTTGAGATCAGAGACTTTGGAGAGTAGCTTGGAGTGTTAGAGAGTATCAGAAGTTTTAGATAGGTCTAGGAAGAGACAGGGGACAAGTTTGTTTTTATCATTGGCCAGGGTAATGGAATGGGTAAAAGAGATGAGAGCTGTAGCGGTACTGTGATTGGGACGGAAGCCATGTTGAGTTTGGGTGAGTAGGTTTTCTTGGCACAGATAGTCCGTAATTTGCTTGTGTACACATTTTTTCTAGTATTTTTCAGGGGGGGACAGTCTAGCTGTCAGGCAGTAGTTTGATAGTTCAGTGGAACTGCTGCCTTTGTGGATTGGTATAGTAAAGAATTGGTTCTATAGTGAGGGAACTGTGGATTCAGATATAGAGCAGTTTATGAGTATGGAAATAGGGAGTGCAATGGAATTTGCTGTTAACTTTAGGAAATGTGGAGGTAATTTCTCAACAGAGGCAGTATAGGGGTTAAGCTTTAGTAGGAAGTGTTTAATGTAGCTGGTAGCCACAGGTTTTTGAGAGAAAGAATTATTTTGTTTAGAGGTGGTAGGGATGGGGTCAGTGGAGTTAGGGGAGTTTTAAGTGTGGCATTAGTTTACTGATGGGGTCTATAAAGTAGGAGTTAAGTAAGGTGGCTGTTTCCAGGGGGGTATTGTTTGGACAGGGGGTTGGTGTTAGAGGGTTCCCAGGATGGAGGATTTGGTTGATAGTGTTCCAGACTTTTTGGGGAGTATTATGATATGTAGTCTGGGGGTTTAAGTAAAAGATTTTCTTATCGATGTTGACTTGTTTTTTAGTGAGGTTGCGAAGTTCTTTATAGGTTTGTTGATGGGGGTAAGATAATCAACTGTTGGAATTTGGACTCATTGAGAGAGTGTAGAGGGGGAAGTGTCCGAAATAAGTGTGCATACCACTACCTAGTTCAAACCTATATATTGTTTATTTATTTTTATAAAAAATACTTAGCAACTCTGAGTGAGGGTGGAATAATTAGGAGACATACACAGAGCCTTCAAAGATGTTATTTCTCTTGTCATTGGATGCTGCACACCAGTCCTTAGTAATATTTCCTAGCCAGGAAGACAGTTTTTCAGCCTGGCATTTTTGGGGTGGAAGGGATTGCAAATTTTGGCTGTAATTTCTTCTTTGTGGAACTGGCATGCTCCTTCTTTTCTCTTTCGGGGTTTTATCCTCCCAGACCCACAGCTGTATAATATATGCCTCTGCCCATTGTACTTTTACTTCCATCTCAATCTAACACCAGAAAGGTACGTAGGATGTACCTCTCTCTGTCTTTGGAGGGGCAGGAAGGCAGGCACTAGTCTCAGGATTTAGATATCCTTGCATTTGCCTTCTCTGTTTATTGGAGAGCTACTGCTTTGTTGGCTTAGAACATTATATTTTAGAAGCAACTTAATTTTCACTGAAAGAAAAAAATAAGACAAAAAGTTTTCCCTTACTTATGATTTTTAGTTCAGGCCATCATTAAATCAAAACATTGTAAAAAAATACTCTAAGATGCACCTCAAAGCATCTAGAACCCTACAACTTTTGGGTGCTTAGTGGGCCCAATTCCTCCAGGTTAATCCACTTGCATTTCCAGACTCATTGCCGTAGAATCTTTTTTTTTTAACTTTATCCAATTATCACTTAAGACATAGGTAAACATATATTTTTATTATAATGCTTTTTATTGAAATTGGCTTTGTAGGTCTGTCTCTCTGTGGTTCTGTCATGCTCTCATGAGACAGTAGAAAAAACACAAGAGCTTTGCTCTGCATTTTTTCCACTGTCTCACTAAGTCAATTTAAACAGAAATCATTCTAATAATGACAGAGTGACAATATTTTAGTCTTTAAGTAAAATATTGTCCCTTTGTCATTAGCAAGACAGCAGAAATAATGCTGAGCAGAACTCAAAGTTTTTTCTGCTGTCTCGATGTTGTCATTTAGCAGTTAAAGTTTATGCAGATGATTAATTCTGGTATATATAGTAATTCTCTAAAACAGGAATAAATAATTGCCTTTTGGATTTCATTCAGTGAAAAAAGCATGACTCTTTAAGATATGGTGCCCACATAATTCATGACCCCCCCCACACACACACACACATATGCCATTTCTTTAACATATACAAGATATCCAGACACCCCACAGGTGGGTAGCACAGTAAAAACATGTAATAATTACAACAACAAAAACAACAACAATAATAATATTGTGTTCTGGAAAGGAATGCTATTGTGGAGGGTAAATCTGGCAGCATCTGGAGGTAATGAATATCAATGCACTTAACAGCACAGGGTACAAGCAAACACTATTACACCATTTTTGCAGTTTTATGTGGAAATGAGGGTAAATTGCTAAAACTATTATGCTGGTAGACAGATTGTGATTAATGGTAGTCTGCCTGGAAGACTGAATGTGTTTTCCAGTAGACAGGCATAAGCCATTATTTTCTAAAATAATGCCATAGGCATAAACCTGCACCTTTCAACTGTCTCTCATTCTGAGTCTAAAGTCCATGTGCCTAACAATACTATGTTGAAAGTTCTGTCCCACATTCAGTGTCAGTATTTTTTAACTTATCTCTCTAGTACGTATCAATGAATCATAATAATTCATGAAAATATCTTTTTAAAGACTGCAATAATACATTTAAGCATGCTGTGCACTTTCTAGTTGAAAGTGTAAAGGCTGTTAGTAAATGTTCCACAGTTCGTACATGTGGCCAGTGTTATGAGTGGTACTGTTCCACAGTTTGGAAATGGAAGGTGGAGCGCTCTGAACATACCAGCCTGAATATGCTTCATTTTTCCTGTAGGCTGATTATATATCACCAGTCTGTCTCATCTACTCTCCTCCTACCTTAACTATTAATCATTTAATGTCATCTACCTCTAACCTTGGCATACCTAAGTCTTCCCTGATAATTTCCATTTGTGATTTTTTTGATTTCCACATTCTTCTGCTTTATACAAGTTTTTTTCATAAATTTTCCAAAATATCTCTACAGGATCTCTGGTTATTTTTCTTGTAATAGAGTCCCTAAATTTAGCAACAATCTTTTCTAATTTCTGTTGCCTATGTTGCTGTGCAAAAGGTTTTTATGCTCTGGAGTTATCAAAAAACATTTGCTTAACAGCAACATGTCTAAACTCTTGCATATTATCAAGATAGTTCCATATTTTCTCATTAGTACTCTGCATTCATGCCTCTTCTTGTTCCATGAGATTTCCCCTATTTTACAATACTTTACAATTTGTCAGTTCCTCTAAATAATTATTGTTACTTCTTAACCATATATTTTTTCTTTTATTTCTACCCTATTTTTAAACTCTACTCTCATTTTATCCCACTCACTAGATATAACTTCTGAAGAAATTTCTATGTTCCCAATAACACTTGAATAATTTCCACTACCCATTCTTTAAATTCTTCTCTTTTTAACAGGTAGTTGGATAAGTGCCAGTGTCTCATTTTCACTTCATTTTAATATTAGTTGCTACTGATGCATTATCTGAAATAATTATTGGATGTGTGTTGAAACCTTTAATTAGAGGCACATGGTCCAGTGAAATATAATTTCTGTCTAGTCTAGCCCAGTTACTGTATCTTGGGGAATAATATATACATTTTCTCTGAGCTCCTAACAAGGAATTCATGTACTCCATACCAAATATTTTCATAAATGTCTTCAGAAATCTACCCTCTTATGTTATATTTTTCCTTCTAGGCCCACAGATACATCCTCACTGTTGCAAATCAAGTTCCATTCTCCATCTATAAGTAATATTCCCTGCTGAAAGCTGATTATTTCTCTCAAAATTTTCTTAGGCTCCAAAATAGCAGTTTTAGAAGGAATAAAAACACATGCCAGTGTAATATTCCTTCCTTGCCAGTAGAACCTTACTACCACAAATCTACCACTACTATCCCCACCTTATATCACTATTAATATAAGTACTCCCTTTTTCCTTTGTCCCTGATACTCTGCTGAATCTCCCTCTTGAAATCCTTTTTTTATCAAATTCACATGCTGATTTCTTTCCACGTGTGGCTTCGGTAGTATTGTTATTTGCACTCTACATGTATTAATATAATTCTATACTATTTCCTTCTTGTCTGTACCATTGAGGTCATTCACATTCCAAAGTAATATGTTTAGTGTAGCCATTATGATAAAATGTTGTCATTCCTACGTATTATATATGACAGTTTTTTAAACGTCTATTTCCAGCTTTTGCATTACATGCACCCACTAATGTTTGGCAGGTTGATCTTTTACACAACTATTTCTTGTCATCTACATTTGAAACTATGTCATATTTTACAAAACGTTTTGTGTTAATTAATGCCCTCAGACAAAAAAAAAAAAAACAAATAAGACACTCCCAGAACACCCCGAAACCTATTAACCTAAAAGAAACATAAAATTGTGTACATTTTCAAATAATGAAGTTTAATCCTCCAGATAGGAGCCATTGTCCAAACTGAAAGCTATACAAACAGGAAAAAATAGCTTAAAATTAAAGTTGTCAATGCTAAGATGAATGTTACAAGCCAGTTCTCCTAGATTCACTAATAGCTGTCTGTTCTTACCTTATCTTTATTGCCCTCCTAGATGTGAAAAACAACTTGTATGTTTTCAGAAAACATTAACTTTTAGCCTTATGATACACTGTTCTAGTAAGTGCATTAAAGTATTTAGTTACCAGAAAAGCTGTTCTCTCTTATTCACTTCCAATAATTGCAAATGTTATTTTTTACTGAACTGCTTGCCCATATACCTTTTAATTTTACAATCCACTCAATAAACAATGTCCAGACCTCTTGATTTATTGCCTTCATCTTTAGTCAGCTTGTTTCCAAGGAGACATAAGATAAAAATGCAGAGCTGCCTTTACCTCCCAATTTCTCAACTGGCACTGAGCATTTATTTGCTTAAAGAAAACCAGTTAAGGTCAGACCATAAAGCTGTCTCCTTTTAAATCAAAATCAACATTGTAATCCCATTAAAACCAGCAACTGCTGGGAAGTATTCCAAGACAAATTACCTTTTATTAAGTGATGGTTTCTCAAAATTCAATGCCCCTCCAAACCCTGAGAACACAGCTGCCTATGCTGAATTGCGCTTGTAGATTCTGTACAACCACGCCAATGGCTGCATACAGGCTGCTGTACTTATCAGAGGTATGTGCAGGACTAGTCCTGGAAACAAACCGGCCTGGTGGTATCCCAAATTAAACAGGATATACAACAAAAGGAAAAAAATGGACAAAATCAGGAAGGGCAATTCACATAAAAAAAAAACTCACTCATCAAACTAAATAGGCAACTAAGAAGGCTAATTATTTATTTATTTTATTTTACATTTGTTAACCGGGTAGAATCCAGCTGGGCACATAGCCCATTTTTAGCAGAGACCCGGGGAGATAAGCTCCATAACAATAGTACAAAAAGATTACAAAAATTTTTAAAAGATTTACAAACAATATACAAAAAGTTTGACAGTTGCCAACAATCACAGTTTACAAAATGGTGAATGTAAAACAGAAAGCATTACTTTTCTTAAGCCTTATTACAGACAGTAATATGAAACTCATTAGATATATAACTAAAAATCATTGTGGTATTTTCATTTGGTAGAAGTAAGACAAGAAGATAGCAGAATAGAAAACATTTGATCGGAGGCATGAAAAACTAGCCAGGAGTATTGCATGAGCATAGCCATTGTTGAGTAAGGTATTCCTTTAGGAGTTTTTTGAAGCTATGATGATCTGTGTTTTTAAGATATTCTGGAATAATAGGTTCCACTGTTGGGCTACTTTGAAGGAGAAGAGAAAGTCACTGAAGTAATTATGGGACTTTGTAATTTTGAGTATAAGTTTATTGGATGATCTAAGGGTCCTGGGTTGGTATTTAGTTGCACTAGGATGGAGAGTGCAGGGCAGTTTTCAGTTTTGTGGATAATAAAGTGGGCAGTGGTGAGCTGATTGAGCAATAGCAGATTGGGAAATTCAAGCCAGTGTAATTTTTTAAGAGCAAGGCAATGATGGGTCCTGTTGGGTATACTAGCAGCAAATTTTACTATTTTGTTATACCAGGAATCAAGTAGATGTAAATCAGACTTGTACATGTTAGTGAAAAGTTGAAAACAGTAGATATGAGTAGATAGGAAGTGGGATCTGGCTGTGGCTAGTGTGGCATTTTGAGTAAGGTAAGGTATGGCCCTATACAGAGCACCAAGTTTGATGTGAACTTTCTTTATTGTGAGTGACATGTGTTTAATGTGTTCATTGAATGTTAGGTTGTTGTCTATCATGACACCAAGTAGTTTTGTTTGGTTAACTGGTTCTATTACAGTGCCATTAGTGGAATAGATGGAGAGAGGAGGTGGTTTTGCTTTGGAATTCCTATTAGAGAAGATCATTAATTTTGTTTTGTTTAAGCTTAGGATGATTTGAAGTTCATTTAGATAATTTTCAATATCTAGAAATGACTTTTGCAGTTTATGTTGGAGTTCTTCAGGTGTGGGAGCAGAGCAAATAAGAGTTGCATCATCAGCATATCGAATAATAGAAATAGATTTAGTGGCAGTGTTTAGACTATTTGTGAATATAATAAAAAGGAGAGGCCCAAGCATGGAACCCTGAGGAACCCCAACAGAGACTGGGAGGAGTGTGGAGAGATTATTATCCCATGTAGTTGCCTGTTGTCGATTAGTAAGATAGCTAGGGAACCAGTTGAGAGCTGTATAGTTGAGGTTGAAGGAGGCTAGAGTGTTGAGTAGTAGTTGGTGGGATACTGTATCAAAATTTTTGGACATATCAAGGAATGTAGTCGAGACTAGTTGTCCATTGTTTTTGATGAGGTTGATGTAGTTAGTGAAACTTATGATGGCTGTGGAGGTACTATGATTCGGATAGAAGCCATGCTGTGAACTAGATAAGAGGTTATTTGTAGTGAGGTGGTCTAAGAGCTGCTTATGGATACATTTCTGTAAGATTTTGGCTAGAGAATGGCAATGGGTCAATAATTACAGAGATCTTTAGATGGGTCTCCCTTGTGGAGGGGGATAATATAGAATATTTTCCATAGTATGGGGGCATATTGTTCTGCAATGGAACGATTGATTAGGATAGATACAGGATAGACAATGGAGCTTGCAGAAGTTTTTAAGAAGTCATTAGGGAGTTGGTCATTTGCTAGACAGGTAGGTTTTAGTTTTGATAAGATTTTTTTCATATAAGAGGTTTGTATGGGTTTAAAAGAGACATAGTTGGGTTTAGAGTTAGTAGAGGTTGGCACTGTAAGGGGTTACTTAGATTTGTTATTGTTTAAAAGTGAGGTGATAGTTATGATGAAATGAGAGTTAAATTGGGATAGTATGCATTCAGAGCTATTTGTTGTAGATGGTGCAGGGGTAGAAGTTTTGCAAGGGTTGAGGAGATAGTTAAGGTATTGCCAAACTTTTTGTGGGTTATGTGTTTTTGCTGACTAGCTAGAAAATAAGATTTTTGTCAGATAATATCTGCTTCTTAGTTAGGTTTTTTAGTTGTCTGTAAGAGGTTTCGTTTTCTTAGGTTTTGGAGGACTGATAAGCAGTCCAGGATCTATCCCTTTGTTTAATAAGAGATTTAGCATCTTTGGTTATCCAAGGTAGGTTTTTGGCTTTGGAGCAATTTTTGTCTTGTTGGAGCAAGGTTATTAAGGATGTTGAGGAAGGTATCATTAAAATATTGTACAGCTTGGTCTAGGTGGAGTGATTTTAGAGGTGACCAGTTGCAGTTTTGAAGTAGAGAATTTAAGATGGTAGGGGAAAAAATTATTTTGTTGCGTGTGTGTTTGAAAATGACATTACAGGGGGAGTGAATGCATCTCCTTAGAAGAAAGGTAGGAGAGTGATCAATGAAAGAACTGGAGAGGCACCCAGCCTGTTGGCCGAAGTTGGGCTTATTGGTTAGTATGCAGATTCTTCCTTGGTGTGTTTATTGATTCTAGTGGGGAAGTTTATAGTGTGGGTGAAATTGAATAAATTGATAAAATTGGAGGGGTTGTCAGATGAGCAGGATAGCCAGTCCAAGATGAAATCACCTAGCACTATAGTTTTCTGGTTGAAAGTAGAGGATACCCAAGATAGAAGACTTTCAATGATAGGTAGAGTATTTCCTGGTGGTAGGTAGGAGGCAATATTTATGATGGTTTTATGTGAATTTACTTCAAATTGGTAGTTAGAATTTCTGTTTCCTGATAGATCTGGGGGGAGTACAGATTAATTTTTCAATTTTGAGGAACTTTTTATACATGATGACAATGCCTCCACTGCACTTGTTCAGCCTATCTTGTCTAATAACATTATAACCCCTAGCAAGTATTTCCTCATCTTTAATGTGAGGTTTTAGCCATGTCTCTGTAATAATTACTATATCAGGAGTGTAAGTACTTAGGGCTGCATGAACTTCACTAGTTTTTTTTTTTGTGATACTAGTTATGAGTAAGTCTGATTTGGAATTTTTTTTATAGGAAGAAGGTGGAGGGCAGTGTTTAGCATGTGTGTTGGGTGTTATTGGGTGGGGTGGGAGTAACTGTGTGGGTGCTGGGTTAGGATGTATGTCAGCTTGGAGTTTGATTTCTGTTAGTGAGTGTAGAAGGAGAGAGAGTTTGAACTTGGATATTAGTTGAAAGAAATCTGGATAGGAAGGAGGGTTAGGAGTATGGACATATTTATAGTGGAAGAGCAGTATGTTTGAGTTAGCGTAGAGCTTAGAACAGATGTGAAATGGATATTTAGTTTTGTATGGCATGTAATAGTGGGGAGTGTAGGAGAGGGGTAGTGTGTTCTGTTTGATGTCATGAATAACGTGGAGTGGGAGGCTAGATAGAGGATAATGAGTAGGAGAGAGTTGCTCAAAAGAGTGGTGATAACTGACATGGTGAAATAGTAGGGAAATAGGAGAAATATGAGTGGGTTGGTGTCTGCAGTTTAGTAGAGAAAGAAAAATGTACTGATACAGTGATGGGGTGATGGTGTTATATGAGGGATGAAAATAATGGTTAGTGAGGTGGGAGGGGGAAAATGAAAAAAAATTGATTGCAGGTGTGTTGGATGAGGTAGCTGCAAGTTATAGGATAATGAGTTAGAAAGGTGTGGTTTAGGTTAATAACTGTAAAGAAATTGGGACTGGGTGGGAATGGGGATAGGGTAGGGGAGTGGAGTGAGCCCAAGCGAAGCAAGGGCAAACAGAGCGGGTTGAGCCAAGTCCAAAGGCAAGCACAGACCAGAAACAATCAGTAAAAAGTATAACCGAAAAAGGTTATGCACTGTTAATAGTAAGAAAAAAAGATGTTTTATTGTGTAGTACTATCAGGTAGGTCAAGCAAAGCCAACTTTGAGGTTAAGTTTGCCTCCCAGGTGAAAGATGACCATAAGGCCTTCTACAGCTATGTCAGAATCCTCAAGGGCTGCATACAGCAATGTGCTAAATTGGTAGTTAATGGTGCCTCATTTACAGAGCATGATGATATAGCAAACCTGTTAACTGATAAATTCATTTCTAACTTTACCCCCTCTCACCCCCAACCATTCTACAAAAAATACCCTCAAACATAACCCCTCCAGTAATCACAGGATCTTAGGAAGTTACTAGGCTAATGGCCCTATAGACTTACAAGCCTGGCCAAGTTCTACCCTTATTTCCACGATTATCACCTAATGCCTATGTCCAACAGGGATACAGGTGGAACTCTGGGGTGAATTTGTGGTTACCCCTCCAATCATCCAGATTGCATTTGAAGAGAGCCAATGAGCTGCTCTGTTTGACATGAAGTGGGAGTCTGTTACAAAAATGTGGTAACGTCACATACTAGGTTAAGGTTTTTAGACCAAGTAACCAATGTACTATTTGACTTGTGGATTTGCAGCATTTCCAATAAAGCAGGGTCAGAGATTGCCTTATATACAAAGCAGAGACCTTTGCATAGTCTGTATGAAACAGAATAAAGTGACAGTGATTTCAGAAGATCCACATAGGACAGATGCTTAAGACATTGAATTTACCTTGTGAGGAACCACTGTGGTTTCTCCAATTGCTGCAGGTGCCTGGAAAAGTACATTCCAAAAGGGTCATTGTACTCAATTATTGGTCTTATGAGGGAAGAGTACAGGGAGGTCATAAGGGAGGACCCTTAACAGATCCTGGAAACTACAGACCCATTAGACTGACTAGTTCAATTTGCAAAGCAATGGAAAGAATTATCATGGAAATTATCAGCAAGGACAGGGGAGACCCCCAGACAGTGGATTCATCCCATTTTGGCTTTGTCAAAGGAAAATCATGTTTACTGAATCTGGTGGACTTCTTTGAAAAGGTCACTAAGGCAAAAGATGAGAGGAAGATGGTGCACACTGTCTACCTAGATCTGTCTAAAACACTTGATAAAATGCCCCATTCAAAAATTGTTAACAAACTTAAGGAACTAGATATAACCCCCTTTAAAACTCTCTAGATAGCTAGTTGGCTTGTTGATAGGACTCAGGAGGTTGGAATCCATGAGACTACCGCCACAAAAAAGCCAGTCACCAGTTGATTCCCCCATGGCTCTGAACTAGGCCCACTCCTCTTTGGCATCTACTTTTCAGATGTCAAAGCCAATGTCAAATGCCTCTGGCTAATCAAGTTCACAGATGATTGTAAACTGAGAGCAGTCATTGAATCCCCTCAATATGAGAACATCCTTTTGGAAGGTCAAACACTGACCAACACTTGGTGCCAAAGCCATGGCTTAAAATTAAGTACCAAGAAATGTATTATAGTACCTCTTGGCAAGTCTGCCACCCCAGGTAACTACATCATAATTAAAATACCCTTAATTGCTGATTCACTAGTCAGGAATCTAGGAAGTCATGTAGATAGTAACCCAGCCTTTGCCAAATATCTGTCCAAGGTAGTAAGAAAATCCTTATAGGTTGCTCAACTTATAAGCAAGGGCATGGCTTCTAGATCCAGAGAAGTCATCATACCAGGGTACTCAGCCCTCATAGTGTATAATAATGCCCCCCTTCAGCATCTGCCTGATCATACACATGTAACAACTGAAATGTCCACAAAGGTTCCTTCAAAAAGAATACAAGGAGTAAACAGAATATCCTATAGTGATCCCCTTAAAGCTCTGTCTCTGTACTTAGTATCATATAGACATATAAGAGGTGAAGTTTGCCTGGCATACAAGGCATCCCAGTACCCTGTTTTGATCAACCTTTTGCACATCCGCAAAATAAACAGCATTAGAAGTAATAAATAAAAATACCTAAATTTTGCTTGCGACTTAAATAGGACATATTGTAGAGACAGATATGTTTCTTTGAGAATTCCTATTTTCTGGAACAGGTTACCTATCCATGTGAAGCAGAGTTCTTCCCTATTCCTACTTAACAGCAATTTGGAAATCCACTCCTGGTCTGGCTCATATGTCTTTGATGGACAAAGGCAGTCAGTAAATCACCCCTATATTAATCAAATTTATGGTTCGCATCTGTGTTGCAAGATTAGGCTTATAAGAGCCCTTGTGGTCAGTTAGCTTAGTATATACCTATGCATCTAAAAAAAGAGATAATAAAATAACATACCTGTTTACTTCAGTATCTGTATCACCTACAACAATCACTAAAATACTTTATTATAATACATGCAATTTATATCATAAAAATGTTTTACTTATAATTACTTTTTCCCTCTTTCTTCCTCTTTTTTCCTTTAGGTTTCATTCCAAATGTTAATATGAACTAGGTCATATGCCTGTCAGTCCCTCAACAAGTTTAATAAAGTCAACAAAAATCCAATCATTCTTAGCCACTTTTTCTTGTAAAGCCATAGTTCACAAACATAATTGATGCTTTATAGTTTCACATTTATTCACTATTTTTACTGTTGGCTGGTTTTCTTCCTCTTCATCTTTATCTCTCAACCCCAGACTCAGTTTCAAGTCCAAGGTATTCTCAATTATTCTAGTTAATTACTGCATTTTTTCTGTCTCTCAAGTATTTTTCTTTTGAACATTGCAAAAGGTTTCATCACAAAGTATCTCTATGAGCCTTACCATCAGAAGAATGAGAAGCAGAGTACCAGTCTGTTTGATGGCTCATCCCCTATTGGACAAACTTTTGTATTTCTCCCTTAGCCTGTTCTGCATCAAAAATGACTTTGATCCGCCAGGAAAAAAATATTCTGAAGGCAGCTGGATACAGCAGCTTGAATAATGCACTTACCTCTCAGCATTCCTTGATTGCTGAAATAAATGTCTCTCTTCTCACTGGTGTACAGTGAATAATCATTTTCCACAAATACTCTGTTGTCTCCACCTTTTAATACTTTGCCCGTTTGCCACAGTTTTGTCAGGATTCTTTCTGCTAGTAGGACTGAATCTTTACTAATACAGGTCTTGGCTGCTTTCTCACGGCCAAGTTTGGAGCATACATGTGCCCTTTCACTTAACAAAGCATGCTGTGGAATATCAGTACAGTTGCTTATTTGCATCTTCATAAAATTAATACAGTCTGCTCCTTCTAGTTTCTTGGACAGCAGAAAAGCTCAGGTTTCCCCACATGCTCCATTCTCTAATTCTACCATTTTTGAAACATCTCTTCTTGAGAAGTTTGATACTCAGACAGTCTTTTTATTTTGACCTCTAATTTTTGAAGTTTTATCATCTCATCTGAACTGTTTAAAGCTTCTTCCATTTTCCATATTATTATTTCAGTTGATATATTCTTTCAGTGTTTCATTAATTTTAATCAGCTCTGAGACATTTGACTTATTTTTACCTCAAGATTGCTGGAAGCCATGTCTTGCACCCAAGCGGGAACTTGAACTTCTTTTTGCTGAATAGCTGCAGGGTTCTTCCTGGTCAGTGTGTTCTCTTTACCTTTTCTAGTTGATTTTTGTTCAGGGTCTCTTAGTTTCTTCTTTGTTGGCATTCAGGTAGTATACTTATTAGCCAGTAACTGAATTTACTAAAAGTGACAAATGTCCTGACCCAAGTCTTTCAGTTTCTTTTTTCACACTGGGAGAGCTTTTGATCAATGAGCAGCCATCTTGGAAAGTCCCACTGCATTAGAATCTTGACCAGTCAGGGTGTGTTAAAGTCATGTGGGAGCTAAAAAGCAAGACAAAAACAAGAAGGAGATAAGCTATATGAATGGTGTTGGGCCAGAATGAGGGGGTAACAGAAGAGGGGCACAGGTGAAGTGTGGGAGGGGACTAGTGTGCAATAGCAGGGCCCATGGTGTCCTTTATCTAGTGCTCTGTTTCACCTAAGGCTGTTTTTGTTGTTTTCAGTTGGAAATTTGAGATGTATATAGTCATTAAAGTGGCTATAAGTGGTTACATGCTGAGCCAGTCTATGGATAAAAATGAATGACTGCATCTGTGTTTTGATTACAGTTAATGGTCATTAACCTATTGTAAATGAGCTCCACCCTATTTCTGTTAGCCCCACCTATTCAGTTGCATCCTGCAGCCCCCACAACCCTGCTTTGAGGTTACCAGCTGCCCCTGATCCTGTCTCTTCCTCTCTCTTAACCAGCAGTCCCCACATGATGTTAAGTGACTCTGATTTCTTATTGAATTGGAGTACATTCACTGTTGATTGTGAAATAGATGTGATGAAAATTGTGCCTCCAAATTAAATTTGATGCTTTTGCTGTTTGCTGATGATAAAAACAGTGGTTACAGCAAGGTAATGTGTTTATGTATAATGTTTTTTTTAAAGAGTCAGATTCCAGGGAAAGGGGATTGGATGACTGATCAGCAGATGAATGCAGAGCTGACAGTATTGCAGACATTGTACCAGACTGGTGATAAAGCAGCATCAGAGTCGTAAGGTGAAGTTTTCAGTTTACCATCAGCCTAAATCCCAGTCCTCACTCAGGGTCACAGCCTTTAGGTGGTAGCTATAAGGATGCTATCATAGAGCATGTGGCAGAGATGAGGTTCCCCCAGCTGGGTGGTTGGGCTCACTTCTTAATATACAATTAAAAGCTTGGCAATGCAGGATGATCCTAGGGTAGATCCACTTCTCTTTCTGATTAAAAGCAGTCGGGGAAGGTGGTTTGAATAATCAGTGAGGTATCACCTGGGCAGCTCCTAAAAGGGGTGTATGAGGGACAGCCCTCTATGAAAACCTGGAAAGATTGCATCTGTTGAAGTGATTCAGTCTTTATTAACTTTTAAGACTAAGGCAATCTGCACATGCTCAGATTAGTGGATAAAACTTACTCAGGCTTCTACTGCATGTGCTGCTATCCATGACACCCTGTGTATCTCTCTTCTATTCCCAGTCTCTTCCCATTATCAAATGCATTTGGTCAAATTGCAAATAGCACCAGTCTGCCTAAAAAAATACTTTTAGATTTACTTTGTATCTCTCCATTATCTTGAGTGATCTCATTCACCATTTTACTTGGTAATATTTAACAGTATTTTATTTACTTGCTTTTTTGTTTGTTAGTTTGCCTGTTTGTTTGTTTATTACTTTGTCTGTCTGTTTGTTTAGCTGAGCACCTTCTTCTGCCATTAAAGTTCTACCATCCTATTGATGCATGGAGATTTTTTTTTCTCATTTGGTTTCCATCAGGGATTTGACCCCTTTTCATCAACATGCCTCATTCCTTTAATAAGTATGATTGCAGCAAGCACACAACTCATGCCAACAGCCATGACAGATGTGCATTTTTCTTAGGTTCACAGCTTGTGTCTGAGCCCTTTGATATTTGTGGTAAATTTTATGATGCAACTTTAAGATAATGAAAAAAGCATAGACAGGTGGGAGATTGGCATAATAGTTAAGGTGTTTATCTTAGAGACACAAGGTGCAGGGTTGATTCTCACATGGGGTTATTGGCTAGACTTAAAAGGGCCCACACAGGCAGGTAGCCTACTACTAATGGGTCCCCTTCTAAAGACCGGACCGCCGATCCCCCGACGCAGAAATCACCGACGCCAGATAACCGACAGGTACATATACCGACAGGGTGATTCGCCGACAGCGGAAAGACCGACAAGGGTAATGTGTGATCGTGACCCGGTAAGTGTGCGACAGTGACGGAGGTAGGAGTGGTCAGGTAAGTGAGTTAGGGTTAGGGTGCAGGTAGGTGAAGTGTGCGTTAGTGTCGGAGCTTGGGCTAGGGGTGGGTAAGTGAGTTAGGGTTAGGGTGCAGGTAGGTGAAGTGTGCGTTAGTGTCGGAGCTTGGGCTAGGGGTGGGTAAGTGAGTTAGGGTTAGGGTGCAGGTAGGTGAAGTGTGCGATAGTGTTGGACCTTAGGGTTAGGGTTTGGGTCAGGGCTAGTGTGTATGCTATGTAGTGTAGTGTGTTGTTTACATTCCGTGTGTCGGTGTTATGGTGTTCGGTGTTTCGCGTTGTCGGGTTTGTGTGTTGTCGGTTTTCTGGCGTCGGTGATTTCTGTGTCAGGGAATCGTCGGTTCGGTCTTTAGAAGTAGACCCACTACTAACATATGAACCTATGAACCTATATTTCTTTGTTAGAATGTCAGGTTACAGAAACATCAGACAGCCCCATTGGCATAAAGGGATAAAGCCTAAGCTGCAAGCCAGGTGCCCTAGGTTTGATTACTGGCTCCAGTGCTTGTTGTAGCTGCCATGGGGGAAAGAAGAATGACAAAGCTTAGCCTGCATTTTTCTCTTCCAGAAGATGAATGAGGAGTATGAGTTGACATGTTGTATTGCTGGATTCCTGTAGAGTCTGGGGGTTCATTCAACAAGGGGGCGGGAAATACTGAATATGCTGAATGCAGAGGCAAGAATATATATAACAAAGGACAAATGCCTATCGACTGCTTGTATTTGAGTGACCATGCACAGTGAAAGATAGGGCTTAATGGAAATCCTCAGAACCTCAGTACATAGATCATGGGTTCGACTTCCATCTCACTCAACTCTTACTGCAAGGAATGAATGGGCTGAGCAGGTACATCCAATGAGTAGGATGGCAATCCCCCCAGCAAAAAAAAAGACCTTATACTCTCCCACCTTCTAGTCTGAAGGTCTCCTCTTCTTTCTGTCATAAATTATATCAAGCTTGCCAAAAGTCACTGTAGAGCTTCAATACTGGAAGATAATTGTACCCCTTCCCTTTCTCAGCCATTTGAGAGGAATGAGTGTGGATAAAATGTGAGGACACAAGTCTCTCCTGGTCTTAGGAATTCAATTGGTTCTCCATTTCAGGTGCAAAAAAGCCATTTTGTATATGCATGTTTTGCAATATCAGCCACTCCAGTGTTTACTGGTCTAACACTGGTCCCATAGCATTAAGTCTCCTACATCTTACTGCACATGTTGGTTACATGCTGTCTTATGGGATCCAACATGTTCCATTTCAACTGAGGTCTGTGTCACTGCACTTACACTGACTCCATCAGGGCTGCAACATATAATCTTCAGTTCCTATACCAAGACATTGACTCAGCCTCCCTTTGGAGGCAATGGAGCCATTGCCTGCCCACTCAATTTTAGCCAAACCAGCACTGGCAAAACACTTCAGGATAACTAGTTACTGTTGACATTCGGTGGGCCAATGTCAGCTATCTCACCATCTAATACCCTGGCATTTGTATCTCAGTGCAGAACTTCCAGCCTCCTCCAATGCAGCCATCTCAAAAGAACATATCCCTGTTATTTTACAGATAAACCAGGGAGCTCCAGCTTTATGTGGTTTGATTTCTAGAAGGTTGTTTTCATATTTTGTTATGTAAGTTTTTCTGTGTGAAGAGGAACAGAAAGAATCAGCACAATGATCCCCTTTCGGAGAGGATGATGAAGAATACATTTATCCACTTTCTACCCTGGAGGACCCTAAGTTTAGGTAAGTTTTGCAGATAATAAAAAGGAATGTTCTTCTCTGACAACAAAAAAAAAGAAAGAAAGAAAAGAAAAAGAAAAACTTCAGGCTATCTCTTCAAACATATTTCTGGGTGTTTCTTTCATTGGTTGATATTATTGCTTATGCAGTGAAAACAGTTTGGAATAAGCTGAACACTGTGACTCCAGGTCTAATAATACCAAAGAGAATCTTTACACCCTCACAAGACTGTGTTATCTGGGAGAAGACCCTTAAGCTGGATGTGACTCTCTGTATCTCCCCTGAGGAGAAATCCCAGAGCTTTTAGCAAGCTGGGAAAGTGAAGCAAACCTTTGCATCCTCCACATTATTTGACAGAGTGGTGGATTATTTCATACAGAAGATTTATTTTCAGCAGGATGAGATATTGTATACTGTGAGGGCTGACTTGATAGATCTGTTAAAGCAGAGCTCATCTGTCACGCTTTCACATCTACAATTGACAACCTCATGACTTGAGAGCTACAGTGGTTGCAGGATCAAGCACAGATATATGCTAGTACTTCTGGCTATACCGTACTGCCTTCATTTAAGAATATGAAACAAACATTTATAAACTCACTGTTTAAAGGACCTTTCTTGTTTGGGTATAAAGTTGACTGACATCTCCAGGGCATTAAGGAAATAAATCATTTTTTTCTAGATTTCAAAGGAGCAAGAAAAAGTTATTTTTGCAATGAACCCAGTAGAGTCTGCAGCAGCTGGATGATGAAGCTGGTCAGTACTCTTCAGCCAGATGCTAGCAACATTACTGGTTCAAAGTCTATGGATGTCAGTGACCTCAGGACATTACTGGTTCAAAGTCTGTGGATCTCAGTGAGCTAAAGGACATTACTGGTTCAAGGTCTGTGGGTCTCAGTGAGCTAAGGACATTATCGGTTCAAAGTTTGTGGGTCTCAGTGAGCTAAGGACATTACTGGTTCAAAGTCTGTGAGTTTCAGTGAGCTAAGGACATTACTGGTTCAAAGTCTGTGGATCTCAGTGACCTCAGGACATTACTGGTTCAAAGTCTGTGGGTCTCAGTGAGCTAAGGACATTACTGGTTCAAAGTCTGTGGGTCTCAGTGAGCTAAGGACATTACTGGTTCAAAGTCTGTGGGTCTCGGTGAGCTAAGGACATTACTGGTTCAAAGTCTGTGAGTTTCAGTGCGCTAAGGTCTTTACTGGTTCAAAGTCTGTGGATCACAGTGACCTCAGGACATTACTGGTTCAAAGTCTGTGGGTCTCAGTGAGCTAAGCACATTACTGGTTCAAAGTCTGTGGGTCTCAGTGAGCTAAGGAAATTACTGGTTCAAAGTCTGTGGGTCTCAGTGAGCTAAGGACATTACTTGTTCAAAGTCTGTGAGTTTCAGTGAGCTAAGGGCATTACTGGTTCAAAGTCTGTGGATCTCAGTGAGCTAAGGACATTACTGGTTCAAAGTCCGTGGGTTTCAGTGAGCAAAGACATTACTGGTTCAAAGTCTGTGGGTCTCAGTGAACTGAGAAGAGGAGAAGTCACTTTAAAGTGTATCCTCACCATTCCTGACTCCCACTTCAATCATCTTCTCTGAAGGTAGTCAAAAAGAAGTTCTCCCTTCATCTCTTTCAATGGTGCAATACATCCAGAAAAGAATGAATAAGGGAAATAATAAGAAATGGATTCTTCATCCCTTTCAAGTCCTAACAAAATTACCGATCTCTACCCTTGATACATGTGCAACCCCAACAAGAAGTTCAACTGAGGAATGAAGAGCATCACCTTCTTGGAGGAAAACCATTCAATAGGTTCCAGAATACTGCAGAAGGCAAAGATTTTATTTCATGTTCTTTCTGGTGACCAAAAAGACAAATGATATCAGGCCGTTACTAAATCTGGATGACCTAAATACCTTTGTTCCAAAACAGTTCTTCTACATCATCACACGTCAGTCTGCCTTCCTGTGCCTACTTAGAAGAAAATGAATGTGTCCTTCCAAAATCCAATATGCATAAAAAAATTGCAACGGCATCTAGGGGGCTCATCTGCTTCAGTTTAGGGGTCATTTTCTACCAGCTACAGTCTCTGCCACTTGGTCCCCCCTCCACCCCAACAGTTCCTAAAATGCATGGCAGTATTGGCAGTTTATATCTGATGCATGTTAAGGAGGCCAAAAGTGACAGACCCAGAAAAACATAGGAAAGTAAAAAAATGAATGAAAAGTATAAACAGAATATACTCCCTATAACGAAACAGCTAATGAAGACAGACATTAACCCTGAGCTCTGACTAAAGGCAGAGTTCAAGGATTATAACCTAAATTTCAGGCACATGAAATGCTTTATTACAATATGGTTGAATACTTCCATCAGTTGTGCTCCATGGTTTTAAGAGCTTATACCAATCACATGACTCAAAAAATATCAGCTGATACAAATTACATGATTCAAAACATATAAGCTGAGAGTTTCATGTGCCTGGATTGTTATGATAAAGTACTTCATATGCCTGGATTGAAGTATGCCAGCATGTGATTTTTTGTATCATAGTTTTGGCATGCCAGTCTAACAGATTGTTCATTTTTATTTTTTTAGAGTCCAAGGATTAGATGGCTTATTCAACCAAAACCTATGCTTGCTTCCATGCCAGCAAAATGATAGCTTAGCAAAAATATAAAGAATTTGATCTAGCCTATATGTAACACCTAAAATTATGAACAGCACCCAATAACCCATCCTGGGGTAGAGACTTCTAGAATTTGAATCGCACAGCTGTATGTTTACTAAACAACTTGGCTAGTAACTAGTAAAAAAAAAAAAAAAAACAGATACGGAGGCAACCAAACAGTCCAAATAGCAAGTTTATTCCAAAAAAAGCACTTAAAACATTTTGGAATAAACGTGCTATTTGGACTGTTTGGTTGCCTCCGTATCTGTTTTTTCAGCTGTATGTTTAACCATATTTTCCTATGAAAGAAAATATCAGAGTAATCCTTTTTTACACTTAATAACTAATTTGCTCTACAAGGAATGTATTCATTTTAAACTTATACTTAAAACAGAAAATGGCTTCGCTCAAAATGGAACAAAATACAATTATATTTTTATAATACAAAAAGTAGTGCTTTCAACTCACTACTTTCAAAACATTATTCATTATCATTCTTACACTTAGCAAAACAATTACTAAAATGGTAAAACCTATGCAATCTTTAGTTTTTTTTCCTCTGCTTGGTTGCAGCTTGGAATATGTTGCTAATAATTCCATGTAACACCAGTGTAAATCTTAAACTGACAATCTGCACATTCATTGTTCCATTAAGTGAAAATAGCATACCAAACAGTTAAGTACCCGGGCTTTCTCAAGGCACTGTACTGAAAAAGGAAACAATGTAGCAATTGTGGCAGGTTACTCTACAGCACAAGACTGCACACATAACTATTTAAATGTAAAGTTATTACATACCTTGGTAGTTAAATTCAGTCAACTTTATGAATAATTTTAGTTACAAGCTGTAAATGTATATGCTTAAAATTGTCCCAAGGATGCTACAGACTATCAGCCAGTTAGACCAGCATTGCTTAAATACAGCAAACAGAATAAGCAAAATCATGGCTGCATACCTGTACTGCAGAGCAAGTTTCCATACACAACAAATGGTAATAACTACCACACAGAAAGATGTAACAAGATATGGAGCACTCTCCCCCACCAAGATGGTAGGACAGAGAAAAATGTCTGAATTCTCTAAAATTATGAAACGTAAAGTACTATACTGCTAAATCAAATTACTGTTTTCATCTTCCACACCTACCTTGCTGCAGCAAATGGTATTTCCCTGAATAAAGGAGAAGGGAACTCCTCCCTACTGCCATTGTAAGATCTAGATCAATTAATCAAGTCGAGAGAAAAAGGGAGAAAGAAAAAATAGCAAAGCTTTAACTTACTTCCGCAGGTACTATTTATAGTACAAATTCTTTCCTGACTACAAAATGAAGAAGGGCAAATAGACCCAAGGAAGAGGAGGGTGAACTGTGTGTGTGTGTGTGTGTGTGTGTGTGTGTGTGTGTGTGTGTGTGTGTGTGTGTGTGTGTGTATGGGGGGGGGGGGGCTACTGGTTAAATATACCCTGTTAGCTGGCACATAAATGGATCTTCAAGCTTATTCCTAGCTCCACATCCATACAGCTGAAAACAAAAGAAAATCAGTAAGAAAATAATCCTCACAAATTTTCTAGCTGAAACAGGGACAGAACGGAACCCATACAACTGGGGTTGGATGGGGTGTAATCAGCCTAACTATATCTCTCAAACCCTAAAATGGATAACTCAATACCATCATTTTGCACTAATGATAGATCACAGAACACTGTCCTTTTCTTACTTTATTCAATTGAATTTCAATCCCGGTCGAAAGGAAAGGAGTTCCGTCCCTTTGTTTCTTTGTTGTATGTATGTATGTCTGTATGTATGAGTTTATTTGCCTCAGTGGTACTCAGACTATTTAGTTTTGTTCTGGTTTCTAGTTTTTTTTTTTGTTATTTTATTAAAAGTGGTTTTAAATTGGCCTTGGCTGTGTTGACCGTACCATATTCCTGCTTCTACTTTAGTATTTAGTTTAGCATCTAGCTGCAAAATTCCCAGTTCTGCAGGACTGGACTAGGCTAGGTCCACTTCTGAAAATTCCCAATGCCCGTGTTGTTTAATAATATGCAGAATACTTTGACAACATAGAGAAAATTTGCTTTTGTCTTTTCTAAAGTAGCTGTCAAACAAAAATGCTTTCTGCACTTCTGACATATTATATATTTTTTCAACTAAAAAAATCCCTTCCTGATATTCTGCTGTCTAACATGGTATCTAGATATCTAGCCTTCTAGACCTCCATTCTTCAAACGGTCAGACTTCCTGGTGAAGCTTTTGTGTTCTTAAAATACCGGTTATTTGTATTATTTCATCTGGCATCATGTTCAATGCAAGTGGATAATGCTTGATGATTGCTTGTATTTAACTGTGAATTAACATTAACAGAATCATGCACTAAATCAGATCTTGATTATTTCAAGTGTGTGTGTGTGTGTGTGTGTGTGTGTGTGTGTGTGTGTGTGTGTATGTGTGTGTCTTACACAATGTCAATGGTGCAAGGGGAAGTACACTCAAACTTATACTTAAAAAAATGGCATCACTCATAATGGAACATTATTAGGCTGTTGGCTATTCCCACACCAAGTAGATTGATAGCTGACACTGCAGTGCAGTAAAAGTGGAGGGGGGCTACACTCCTGAATATGCAGTCCTTTGGATGATATGTTAAATCGAAGCACCATCTGCTTGAGTTAGTAGTAACTCAGATGGATGTAAAAGATCTCATGGCACCTATAGAAAATGGAAGGAGTCCTTTATTTATATACAAAGCTAACCCTTATTTTAAAAAAAAATGACATATTTACAAATATTTAGAAATGTGCAAAAAAAAAAAAAAAATATATATATATATATATATATATATATATATATATATAAATAGATAGATAGATAGAGAAATCTGTTTACACATATTCATAATGTCCTTTACTGAATTTTCATCCCTATTAGACCCATGCTAATTTTTCCATAACTATCATCTGATTTTACTTAATATTGTTGCTAAAATCCATTTACCATTAAACATATAATTTCATTTATTCTTTCATTCCATATAAGACATAAAACCTTTTATCTATTCTTTTACCATATTATTTATTTCAGTTCTTATAATATCCATCTTTAATCATATCCGTGTTTATTTTATCCACTTCTTTTATATATTCAAAAAAATTGTCTTTACATAGATTTCCCCATAACTTTTTTATACTCTTTTACATTTCAAGAACACATGTTCCATAGTTTTTTTTTCTTTACAGTGTAAACATATTCTATTACTTTTCTTTATATATGGCATATTTCCTTTTACTGACAATTTATTGCCAGTCTCTACAAAAAATCTTGACATTCTATTTTTTGATTACACCATTTGCTTCTTGTTTTTATACCTTTGATTTTTTTTCACCTGTCAGATTACCCCATGGTTTTATATAGTATTGTTTTATAATTGCATTCTTATACCATACTTTTCTATCTTTTTCTATATGATCAGTTTTTATTTTCCACAAAAATATTTTTCTCTCTGTAACATTTTATTTCTTCATTTATACTGTCTTATTCTCTTTCACACTTTATTACCATACCACAAATTTTAAAACTAGCTTACCAGACATACCCTATGATGAGGCTTAATATAATTAGCCTATAGGGGAATGTGAATTGTCACTTGAACAGCTCAAAATGAAACCAAAAGATTATATTAGCCCGCAAGCTCAGCCAGCAAAATAAAACAAGTATTTATTTTACCTAGTCTGGAACATGCATTTAAGGACTGACAATAAACAACATGCATGTTATCCCATATCCCAAATAAACATTAAAAATGTGTTTCTAAGCAGTTAATAATCTTAGTGGATAATTTAAAGGTTAATGAAAGATCTTCAGGCAGATCAGAATAAACTTTCTAAGTGAAAGCTCTGGCACACACTTTCACATACTATTACCCATGATAATAGTCGGAGTGGGACTCAGTTTTTTTTTTGTTTCAAACTACCTCTGTACTTGAGATAAATATATATATATATATATATATATATATATATTATTTCCCTAATTGGCAATCACTAATATCTATTGATGAACATTTTTTCTACTCCCTACTTTAAGTTTTTATTTGCATTTCTTATTTTTGATCTTTACTTTAAATTGTTCTTTTGGGAATGACATAAAAGGGTGGGGGATTATTGTTAGTGATCCACCCCAGAGATCACCACATCATCATTGACAGTCCTCCAAGGCAGACAACTCCCCACACATAAGCCCCATCCTTGATCAATAAATGTAAACCAACATCCTAGTTTTCTCTTAAACAAACCACAGCACTCATCTGCCTATATTCCCATGAAATAAATAAAGAATGAATTGCAAGAATCTTTTATATAGCTTCAGGTTCAATCATTTATCTGTTGTTTTAAGATGGAATCTGTATTTGCTGGTTTGAACCTATGCTTGCCAAACTGTATAATTATTTTTTTAAATTATGAGACGGGGATAACACCCATGATTTTTTATTTTCAATCCTTATATACATGTTCCATGCTAGGGGGAAAAAACACTGTTTTTTGCTGGCTGAGTTTGGCAGATGAGTATAATCTTTTTGTTTAATTTTGATACTACAAAATTTATCGTACTTATATTATACACTTTTATTACTAATCTCTCATCTTTTTCAATTAGCTACTTTAACACTTTGTACAAATTTAATGAAGTAACATATACCACTGAGTTAAATAGCCCTAAACCTCCTTCTTCTTTACTTAAATACAAGACTCCTCTTTTTACTGTGTTTAATCTAGAAACCTATATGAATGAAAAAAAATCTGCAATAATTCCTTTTCAAATACTGTTGGCAACATCAATACAGTTGCTAAGTATGCTATTTTCCCATCAGTACTGACTTTATTAAATAAGCATTTTTTTTCTGAATGATAATTTATATGTTCACCAGAAAAGACAGGTTTATTTTATCTCTCCAATGTTTTTTCCCCATTGAATTCTATTTACATATTTATTCCCAAATGTTATACCTATCACAGAAGTTTCATTCATTGTAAAATATATACCCTAGATTTACTGCATCACCTAAACTTTTACTTTTCTTTTTATTTAAAGCCATCCTTATCACTGCTAGACACACATTTTTGCAAATTATTACTTCTTTTATCCAAATTTTGTTCTTATAATTATTATTATAATGTCATCTGCATATGTTAACAGAACTGGAATTCTTAACCCTTCAGGTATCATATACCCCACCTTCTTCATTTTGTAATTTATTTCACATACTATCACATTCATAACAAATGCAAAGAATATACAGTTCATTGACATCCCTGTCTTACACCACTCTTCATATGTGCCTCTTGGCTTACCCAGCCATTTACAAGTATTGTTACTTTATTATTACTATATGTTGACATACATAATTTCCTAACTTTCTCACTTACATTATATTCTTTCATTATTCCTCTTAAGATTTCATGTCCAATTGTGTCAAATGCCTTAGTAAGGTCTCTTATTGTGATTTTTGCTTCTTCTTTTCTATTCATAATCTCATCTACAATTTCTCTATCATTAATAATTTTTGACAGCTATCATTAATAATTCTTGGCAGCCATTTCCCTTTATGTTATATATAGTATCTTTCGTAATATTTTCTATTTTAGTCTCAAATCTCTTTTGTATTATTTTCATAAAGCTCTTATAATCATTATTATTCAGTACTATCAGTCTCCAGTTTTTTAATTGTCTTCTGTCATCCTTTTCCCATATGAATTTAAGTCTTCACTACATAATTCTCTATAAATAAAACCTTCATTTAACCATTCATTCAAAATCTTTAAAAACAATTTCTTTTTGCCAGTCCCTTAAACTTTTATGCATTTCATACCCTATTCCTTATTATCTTGCAGCCAAATCTATATTTACTTGCCCTAGTACTTCATCTAGCTCATTTAAAGAAATCTCCTTTTCCATCTAGTTATTGTCTTTTTCTGTTAACGTTTTACTTTCTATGTTTTTTCACTACTTTCTTTTTTCTTTAAACATTTATATATATATTGTACTACACTATTCATAATCTTTTCCTGAGTTATTTCTATTTCTCCTTTTACATTTTTTATTTCTCTCATTATGCTACAATTTTTTTACTAGTATGCTTAAGTAACTCAATAATTCTATTTTTCCTTGTAAACAATATATTTGCTTATATAACATTCTTGTATTTTTCTTGATTTATTTTATATAATATTTCTATATCCTTCCCTTTTGTACTTTCTGTCATTATGTTCTAAATATTCCAATACATCATTATCTGTTTTGTTATATTTTTCTTTCTCTACTTTTCTCACATCTTATTGCCATTGTAAAAATTATTTTTTATATTGTTCCTTAAATATCATGTACCATTCAGACCAATTTTTATAAAATGTTCTCATAGTAATATGATATTTCCATAAATGTATTACTAATCTCTTTCGGTTTTTATTCCATGCTTTCTCATTTATTCTTTTTATTCTTTTGCTATTTTGTATATTTCTTGTTTTCCTTTACCTTTAGCCATACTGCAAGATAATCATAAAATCCTGTTTCAACTACCTCCCTTCTGCTGCAACTACTATAAAATAATCTATTTCAGTTCTATACATACCCCTTTTGTAGGTCCATGAATTTGTGTCTAAAAGCTTTAATTTATTACATCTTACAACTTCTAGTATTTTTCTTATATGATTTCCTTTCTTTTTATGCTTGCCTCTTAAATCACAATTAAAGTCTCCTTATAATATTTATATTTATCACTACATAGTCTAACATTTGATGAAATAAGCTTTCCCTTTCTTTACAATTAGTGCAAGCATATGATGTTTAATTCTATATATGTGTTATTTCCATTATAAATCCACTATAAATCTAAAATGGTTAATCTTCCCATTTTTGCTTAAGTTACATCTAATATCTTAAGCAAATCTATATTCTACAGAATGTGGCTATTTCAGAGCATCTCTCATTTCCTAAATTCCAGACTAACTTTCCTCTTTGTAGTTTCTTTGTTTGTAATCTTTCATTTGTTAAAAATACATTACGTGTATTACACTGCTCCAAAATCCTTATTCTTCTTAATATTTTCCTAATACTATTCACATTAATAGAAAGCACTGTAAAACATTCATTGTCCATTTTCCTTAGATTCATGGTTTTATAAGTTCATAGCTAAATACTAGGCTTTTTTTCTTAATAGGCCATTCTGGACCTAGCCACTTTCCTTCTCAAAGGTGAGAATCAAACACTGTACCTTGTGTATGTGAGTCAAACTCCTTGCCCATTATACCAAGCTACAGTAATTAGCTGTATATATATATTTTTTTTTCATCCATTTCCTTTCTTTTTTCTTTTGTATTTATCCCTTTAAATTTTCATTTTCTGGATTCTTTTTCTGTCATTTATCCTTTTACCAATATATATTTTTTTGTTTACTACCTTCCAGTTTATGCCTTCTTCATCACTTATTTCAGAACATTTTTCTATGTCCTCCTTATTATTTATTTCTCATCTAACTTTTCTTCTATTTCTACTACTTCTATTTTTTGTTCATTTTCTTTTTTTTTCTTTTTCCAGTTTTGCAATCCATCCATAAATTTCCAATTTTGTTACTTTTATAACATTTCAGTTCATATTTTGTGCATGTCCCATTTCCCCACAAATATAACATTTTATTTTGTTAAGTTACTTATCAAATATCCTTCTTTTCTTTTCCACAAATAAATAAATAAATAAAATAAAGCATGTTTTGGGCTGTCCCTAGTATTTTAAAACACTCCTATTCCCCTCCACATTTATCATGCTTGGCATATGTATCATTTTTCTCTTTCTATTTTTAACACAATATTACAATCCCAGCCACGGGTCCATAAACCCCTTTCATCACAAACTTTTGCAGTATCCAGTACTTCTTTACATAAGGTATTCAAATGTCCTTTCAACGTCTTTCTACCTCTGTTCAGAATTATACATTCATTTTCTTTTTTATATTTTTGAAGAAAATTTTTCATTGAAACAACAGTCTCAAATGCAATGCCACAAAATGTCTCTGTTAATAAGTATAAATGCTCTTACCTCATGTATTTTTACACCCAAAGGTGATATTAAATTGTCCCACATTTCATTTATTTATTTTATATTATTTTACATTTGTTGACTGGGATAGTCCGACTGGATATATGTCCCTGGATATATGTCCATTTTCAGCGGAGTCCCGGGGCGAAAAGCTCCACATACCAAAAAAGAGACAGTACATACATCACTGAGTGATAAACTCAGGCAGACATGTTTAGAAAAATATAGACAGAGAATACAGGCAGATATCAATATACACAATGTGCATGTATTACATCCGATTGGCAAATGTATCAGAAAATGTGAACACAGAATACAGTCAGCTCTCATAATTCACCATGCTTAGATATCCAAATGCTATGAGACATAGATACTTGGCTAAACAGCAGGTTGGGTAGCAAGACATGTATTAGTGAAGTTGTTAGGTTTAGAACAAGAGCACAGCCAATGAGATGTGAGGTGTTTTTTGAGTTCTCTTTTAAATAGGGGTAATGAGGTTTCTTTGGTAACTATAGTAGGGAGTAGATTCCAGATTTTACTGGTTGAGTTGGCAAATATAGCATCGCCTGCAGAGCTGTTGGATTTTTGCATCAGTATCATTAGTTTATCAGCTGAGTGTAATGGCCTGGGGGCACTATGAGGGGTGAGAATATTTTTGAGGGCAGGGGTGGTATCAGGTTGATGGAGTATTTTATGCACTACTATAAGCTGGCTGAACTGTAGAAGGGTAGGATACTCTAGCCATCCCAGTGCTTTGAGGTTCTGGCAATGGTGGGTCCTAAAAGCCATGCAGTAGCGAATCTGGCTATATAATTGTAACATCCTGATAATTTGTTGAGATCGGTTTTGGATAGGTTGGTGAGTACAGGGAAGGCATACATAAGGGTAGAGAGGAAGTGTGATCTTGCAATAGCTACCCTAACTGGGGGGGGGGGGGTGATGAAAGGTTTGGCTCTGTACAGGGAGCCAAGTTTTTTGTTGACGGACTCAATGGTGTGATTGACATGTTTATCAAATCTAAGTTGTTGTCTATTATTACTCCTAGAAGCTTTGTGTGGTCATTAGGGGAGATAATGGTGTCATTGCTAGATTTGATGTTGAAAGAAGGAGGAGAAATTCTATGGTTAAGGGAGAAAAGTAGTAACTTGGTTTTGTTAGGATTTAGAAGCAGGCGGTGATTAGCTAGCCATGTTTCTACCATGCTGAAAGTGGTCTTGGTGAGGGTTAGAAGTTGTGTAGGAGTGGAGGCAGAGCATATTAGTGTTGAGTCATCTGCATATTGGATGCAGGTGGCTCCTGGGATGGTGGTGTGCAGATCACTGATAAATATAGAGAAAAGAAGGGGACCTAGTATGGACCCTTGTGGGACACCTAGGGTTACAGGAAGTTGGGATGACAGCTTGATCTGCCATAAGACAGCCAGCTGTCTGCCGTTTAGGTAGGAGTGAAACCATTGTATTGCATGTTGGTCTAAATCGATGGTTTGTAGGGTATTGAGAAGTAGCTGATGGTTAACCATATTGAAAGCTTTTGAGAGATCTAGGAAGAGTGCTGAAGATAGTTTATTGTTGTTACGATGAAGACTGTTGACATTAGAGAAAGACAGAAGAGCCGTGGTGGTACTGTGGAATGGCCTAAAGCCATGCTGAGAGTCGGCGGGCTTTCCGTTTTGAATAAGAAAGAGCATGATTTGTTTGTGTATGGATCTTTCCATGATTTTAGCTAGTGGTGAAAGAATGGCTATAGGTCTAAATAAACAGGTCTCATACTTGTCTATTTCTTTGGTTTCTTTACTTTAAATCCTGACTAAGTACTTCTGCTTTTCATTTTCTTCTGTCTTTTCTGCTACTCCACTTTAGTCTTCTTTTACTTTTTCTACATGTTTTTTTTCCATCTCACCACTATTATTCAGAATTGCTTCTCCTTTTGTATTTTCTCCATAACCCCCCCCCCCCCCCAGGAAAAAAATCTCCTTTATTTTCTGGCTTAGTCTGCACCATCATCCTCCAACCCTCCTGAACATCCATCATTTGCTGACTCATCTCCATCAAACAGATTTCTTTGAAACATTTCCTCAGAATCCTAAACACATTCTCCAGTCTCAGTATTTGCTTTCTCCTCCATTTCTTTCACCACTCCATCATTTCTGTCTTTCTCCATCTGTCTCCCAGTTTATCTGGGCTGCCTCTGCACCTGGAATGGAAACAGGAAGTGCTCCTTCAAAATGGCTCCCACTCACAACAGTGATGAATATGGAAATTTCACTGATGTCATGGACAATTTTGCCCTAGTAGTATAAATACCAAAAAGAGGCTACTAGTTTAGTGTGACTAACCAGATCAACAAAGAATAAATAAAAACTAAATAAAATGTCTCAGTAGCTATGTGCATGTGTAATCTAGTTTGGGTCTATCATCTCTATTCTGATCACCATATACTTTTTCAAATGGGATGGACCTAATTACTTTTTTGGTAGCAAAGAAAGGTAAAAGAACGTTTCTATAATTTGAAAGATAGTCACCCTCAGTAAGTCTCAAAACCTATGTTGTACACAAAACTGTATGTTACACTCAAGCCATACCCTTTATCATATTCAAAAATAAAATAAATAAATAAATAATAGAAAGAAATGGTTGAACACCACTGATGTACTCCTTCTCGCATTATACAAATGAGGGACTTCCTGTAATAAATGTGCTTGGGTTTGAGATGCAATGTCAAGAAACTGAATTAATTTTCTTGATCTGACATGCATAAATACACCTCTAGAATTCTAATTTTAAGATTTAGCTTTCATTTTGTGAGGACATCCAATTCTTATGGTATACTTTTTACATAGATTTGTTCTCCTCTCTCTCTCTCTCTCTCTCTCTCTCTCTCTTATTTATCTTCAGCAGGATTTGTGTCATAAATATTTTCCAGGACATTAAAGTAAAGTATGACTGCCTTTCAATGTTCTTGCCACCTTTCTCATGGTGCCAGCTATAGTACATCTGACACGCACTTGTTATTTCCTATATTACACAATCCTTGCACCATTTATAATTATCTGCTTTCCGACAACATGACCTTTCATTCTAACACACTAAGTTGTTTACACAGAAGATAACACTCTGGCATATAACCCTTTGCATTTTGCTTTATTCTCAATTTGTTGCCATCTAACTTAGAAGTATCCTTCATTTTTTATTCATGTGTTAATTTATTTATTATTATTTATTGACATTTGTTGACCAGGAAAGTCCACTAGGCCCAACTACCCATTTTCAGTGGAGGCCTGGGGAGAAAAGCTCCATACAATCACAGAAATTTTCACAAAACATCAGCTTAAGTTTGAAAGTCAAGAAAGTTTTTACATAACACACATTGAAGTAGATATACAAAGACAAATGCATATTATAGAGCTATACAATACAAGAAAATAAACCCAGTGCATTCAATATTTAGTAATTCTGTTTGTTAAGAAGTTCTGGTATGGAATTGCAGTTATCGTGCATTTATGGCATTTGCTCTGCAGATATTTAGTTGCAGAACAAAATAAGGTTTCATTCTGTTATATAAAATGGGGTTTGGTGCATAAATTAAAGTATACAGCTGTGATACTTAGAAAAAGATTATGTGCCACATTATATGGTTTAAATATAATATGTTGTTATATCCAGTTATTACAAAAGTAGTCTGTGTTCCTATAGGAGATTTCTGCCACTTTAAGTCTTTTTGTTATTTGCCTTTCAGGAAGACTGACCTTTCTTCCCTGATAGAAATAGGCAGACCTACAGTAAATGATAAGTTGAAGCAATCTGACTTTGCCCTAACAAAACTGATGTCAAAGAAAGACTGAGTAGATAAACAACTCTATATTTAAAAGAATTCCCTATACGCACATGTACTCACGTATGCATATCTGAAGTCATATTTAACATTTTCATTTACTACTCAGATAATGTGCATGCTGAATATAATCATAGTAGAATTAAAGGAAGCCGATGTTCTAAACACAGTTACAGCTGAGATAATGGTGTCATTAACTGCAATATAACGCAACTAAGGCATATTAGCATATCATAAATTCTAAAAACTGCAGCACATGGATGACATAATGTTCAAAAAGAAAACTTTCAGTACTCTTTCAAAATTTCTGATTTATAAAAATAGTTCAGGAGACCCATTCACTTCAACTGATTGTCTAAATAAATGAGTATACTAAACTATATATTTTGTTTTTTTGTGTGCCTTAGATGCTAAGTGTACATTAATTTAGAATACAAACACTGCCTGCAGGAAATTAAATCTGCTAGTCTGTCTAGACTTTAAACTGTTTTATTAATTCCATAGGTGTCATTGCCAATGTTCTAAAAGCTGACTAGAGTTTTTATTCAAAATTCACAAGAATTTAATATACAGCCGAGTCATACAGGGAATGCAATAGTAAGTTGAAGGACATTGATATGCTTTAGGTACTTTCAGTTTTGTTATACATTGGTATTAGATAAAATTTCACTGAAGAAGGAAAAAAAGTGATTTTGAGAGTTTGATTAACTACAACAACGATTAGTTTTAATTCAGAGGAACACTCAGTTTAAGGAAGTATGCAGAGACTTTTGGTTAAAGTCCAATGCTTGCATTTAAGGAAACTACATTGGTAAAAGGTTGCATGAGATTAGTGATACTTTAATATTTCTACAAAAATGCTGCAGAATCAGTTCAACCAACTCCAAAGAACATGTTCCATGGTAAAAAATTATTTACCCCAGTTAGCATTCAATATGTTATATAGTTTACACTACAACCATAATATATCAGCATTCATTTTGACATTTGCCATATCATATGTGACCTTTATGAACTGTATATGATGGTACTGGAAAACAGTAAATGCTGCCATCAGAAATGCCGCAAAGTATTTTTAGAAAGTCCTATCACTCCCATCTTTAAATATGATGCCTCTTATTTGCAGTAACAGGTATAGATAGCAGCCCAGATGGGTCAATTAATGGTCATTCTTTCAGCTGAATTTGTTGTTTGTGCCATCCTTCTTTACATCACACAATCTTTTCATTGTAATGGTTTTCAAAAGTGGTAGGGCTTCTGACGTGTAATATACTGCAAGCAGCTATATAACTGTATGCCAGTTATGATTTTTCTGTGTTATAGTCTTTGGGAAAGTTTGCACCAATGTATTTGTTGATCTTGAAAACTTGATTCATAAGATAAAATGAAAATGATGTTCATGTAGGAAGACAGCCACAGGACAGTTATCTGTTTGTTTCACTTAACAAGAAATGCTGAGCTGATTTGTGAAGTTAGTAGCATTTTTCAAAATACTTCTAAAGATAATGGGCCTGATTCACGAAGGCTTGCATGGAGTCTAAGAGTAGTGTAAGACGGCAGACAGCCAATATGTCTGCCAAGCGATCCAGCAACAGCCGGCAGGGGCGTGCATGAGAACTCCTAAAACTACTCTTGCATGGACAGTGTTATGTTATGCAAATTACCTCATTTGCTGCTGAAAGCTATGCAAATGAGGTAAATTTGCGATCCAGGAAACACTAACCTGTCCGTGGAAGAGTAGTTATTTGCAGAAATGTACTCCATTGGTAACTGAGTACCGTTCTGCAAATAGCAAAACAGAGCTTTGACAGCTCCAAATAAAGGATGCATCCAGTTGAGGAACCATGCCAATGGCCAAATATAAGGTCATTGGCATTTTTATCGTTTGAAAATTAATAAAAATCAAAAATGTTTTCCTCAATCTCCGATGTTTAAGTGTAGAGCAGCGCTGCGCAAACGTGTGGTGCTTTAAAAAACAGAAAATAAATAAAAAATAGCCAAAAATAGGCATTCTTATTAAAAATATTATTCTGCAGGTGAATGGCAGGCTAAAGACAACATGGCTACTGAGTAGTGGTTGCTAAGGGAGGAAGCTCAGTTTGAGAGATGTAACCAAGCATTATTAGGCAATCCTATGCAATTGAGGATAAGGATAGTGAATCCCAATTTTCCCTGGCATGTGAGCCATGTCCCTAGAGTGTAAGTGTAGGAGCAGGGGAGTAGTAGAGTAGAAGATAGGTGACATCATGAGGGGGTAAGTATGAAAGACTGTAAGCTTATTGGAGCAGACTGGCTTGTGTTTGCTGTGCGTTACTCAGGAGTAGAAGAGGTGTGTCTACAGTTTTCCTAGCTGAAACCCAGAAACTGAAGGTGTACGCCGTGGATATCACTGAAATTTCTTGCAAACGTGCTTACACCGTGTGTGCGTGTGCGCGCGCCTGTAAACCTGTCTAAGCTTGTGTGCATGCGTGTGCACCTGTCTAAGCCTGTATAAGATGTGCGCGCGCATGTGTGCTCATGTGCGCTTGTTTGCGTGGCGCTGCCCCTTGTGGAAACAGAAAGGGAAAAGGAAGGAAAAGAAGTAGTAGGAAGTTAACCAAGGAGAACTAGCAGAGCTGCCGGGTGAAATAAATCAGAATCAGCCAATTACACAGGCAGTACACTAGCCCAACCCAGCCCAGCACTTAAAACTCTGCAAACAACATTCCCCCATGTTTTTCTCAAAAACACTGCAACACTGCAGTATACAAAGAGAGTAAAAATTAAAAAGCTTAACTCAGACAAAAAAATGTTAGGGGCTGCCATTGCTATTATAAGCCAACATGTGCAAGATGCTGAGGGTGGTGCCATTACAAATGCTGCTGAGCAACCCACAGTGAGGAGACGGCAAAGAGTGTACAGACCCAGGGTAACCTACCAGGGGCTACATGAGCTGGAAATAGTGGAGCGCTATAGAGTGGACAGAGACCTCATGCAGCAAATTGTTGAGCTGTGCAAGCCACGCCTCACACACAGAACCAACAGAGGGGAAACCTATCCCAGTGGAAACCAAGGTATGTGTTGGCCTAAGAATACTAGGAACAGGTACCTTCCAGAGACCAACTGGTGATATGATGGGGATTTCGCAGGCATCAGCATCCAGGGTACTGCACCAGTTCCTGAATGCCATGTCAGCACATGTCGGTGATCATGTATATTTCCCCAATTCCCATGAGGCATTGGCCAGCAATATGTGTCTCTTCCAGCAAATAGCGGAATACCCTGAGGTAGTGGGTGCAATTGACTGCACGCACATACACATCAAAGCACCAGCCGGTGAGCAGGGTAGGGCCTACATCAACCGCAAGGGCTTCCCCTCCATCAACTGCCAGGTCATGTGCAATGCCCAGGGCATAATACTGAATGTGTGTGCTGGCTGCCCTAGAAGCTACCACGATTCCCATATCTGGCATCTGACGCAGCTGTACCAGACATTTGCCCAGTGGGGAAATCCCTGATGGTCACCTAGTGGGGGATGCTGGATATGCACTGAAGCCATGGCTGATGACACCCATCAGAAATGCACACACACCTGAAGAAGAACTCCATAATGAGGCATATGCACAAACACGAAATGTAATCGAGCATGTGTTTGGGATGCTCAAGTCATGGTTCCATTGCCTGGACAAATCTGGTGGAGCCTTGCAGTACTCACCAACTACATGTACCCAAATTGTCATGGTATGTGCCATGCTACACAATATGATCCTGCGAAAACAGCTGCAGCAGGAACAGCATGGGGCAGGGCCAAACAGCCCCCCACCATTGTCAAGGCCATCACAGGCAGAGCATGACTCGGAGGAACAACCTGAGCCTGCCCCAGTAGGAAGAAGGAGGCATGCCCAGTATGCCTTGGCAAAGAGCCAACGCATAGCACATACACTGGCTCAGTAGGAACCTTGGAAATGATACCTCTCTCTGACTTGCACATAAAATAAAAGGGATGCCTAACTTGACACTACCTGTTTTCAAACATGTATAGGGAGTGTACTATGTGCATCTGACATAGGCAGCCCTGCAGCACCACCTGAGGCATGATTGCCATATTTTAAGCAATATAAAGCAGTGCTAAGCAGCTTTTACCACTATTTAGTATATGTAAACAAAATTGCCCATGCTAACTAGTGCAACTTTGGGCAACATTGAGCAATGTTGGGCAAGGTCTGGCAAAGTCGGGCAAAGTTGAGCAAAGTCAGGTAAACATGCTCATATTTGCTTTACTGTTCCTTAAGCAGTCTGGTCTGCCCAGCATGAAAATAAAAAACAGTGACAGGGCTCGAACCCAAGATACTGTGCACTATAGTCACAGTACTGAACCACTAAGCCATGACAGCATTTCACTGGCACAGACACAGCAGGACAATTGTACACTAATGCAAACACAAAGAAATGCTGTATCATGCCCCTAAAGAGGCATATGGGTAACCTCCCCACAGGCCTATGCAGACAGAGAACAGCAGGCCAGGCGGTGTGATGTGGGTTGGGTAGGCTATGAAGTCAAAATCTAATGTACGTGACATTGGACGCTAAGATCTGTAGTACAGTAGTATGCCTCAAGCCAGTACGATAGGCAACAGTACAGACTGAAATGGTGTACCTTACATAGCAGTGCAGGCCTAGCAAATGTGTATAAGTGTCAGGTGAACCCCTCATCCTATGTACACCCACAGTAACAATCAGGTGTGCCCCCGGGTAGAAATGCACAAAGAATAGCTGTCCCCCCTGTATGTAGAAATGTTGATAAGTCTATGCAAAGTGTCTCATGGAAGCCCTGCAGGCAGAGCATGATCCCTGTTGATTTATGACACAAAGGTGAGCCCTGCTGTAAAAATACAGCTTGATTTTCCACACACATATAGTATAAATGTCTATACCAGGCATGCTCACACACTTCAACAAATGTAGTGGATTTCATTCAGCATCACACTGAAAGGTCATACTGGGCATGCTCACACACTTAAATAAACAAAGCAAATGTCAGGCAACAACATACTGAAAGGTCATACTTGGCATGCTCACACACTTAGGCCCTGTCTGAGTACAGCAGTGGGCCACACATATCTGGCAGTTGCATGTTTTACCCCAGGAACCTGTCACTATTCACCAATCCTGCCTTGTGCACACAGTTATATGAAAACAGACACATATAATATATTGGAACCCTGTCATAATCAAACTATATACCACAAGTACATAAGTTATTAACAGAAAGTGAAAAAGCAAAGAAGATCAATAAACCTGCAATCAGTATCATCAATAAGCAATGTGCACTCAAAATATTATCCAATCCATGTTCTGGCAAAATAATCTGTGAAGGAGTCCATAGAGAACCATGACGCTTCCTTCCGCTATGTCATAAATAGCAATGTACACTCATATATGTCCTGAGTCAGTGCAAACTGTAAATGACTGACATTGCCAACATCCTGTCAGACAGGCTCATACATACATACCCCCTCTCACTGACAAAAGGCCCTATCATCATACCTGGAGATTGTGAAAGCACAGATATCATATATAGAATGGGTAAACAGCTCCTTCCAAACCTGAAAACACAGTGTCTATGGGATTACATTGTTTCCCTAGCTGTGTCATAAGTGATCTCCAGAGCAAACAGACCCTGCACCTGAACAGTCTGTTGAGCCTCACCCTCTGTACAGGATATGAAACTGTTGAATGTGTTACAGCAACGTTTGGCACACTCCACAAGTGTTGGTGCACAAGAGACCATGGGAACTATTGTCTTATAAGCCTATTAAGCCTGATCTGCAAGGCCATGGAGTCCATCATGATGGAACTCATAAACAGCTATTGGGAGCCTACAAACACCCAACCCTACCAATTTCGGTTTGGTCATGGGCAGATCATGGTTCCCAAACCTGCTAGACTGTTTTCAAGGCAGTCACCCAGGACATACATCAATGAAATGAGCTACACACATCCCACATAAACCTTGAAAAGCCCTTTGCCAACATCCCAGACATGTGTCGTATCTACAAAATCAACAACCTGTGCATAAATATGTCTGTCATCTGATGGATTGCCAACTGGGGCACAGATAGATCACACAAGGTAAGAAGTGTGGTCTCCTGTATAAGCTGGTAACAACTGCTGTCCCCCATGGCTCAGTCCTGGGACCCCTCCTGTCTGGTGTATACTTTTCAGAAATACAGTCAAACAAACGAGGGCTATGTTTAGCAAAGTTTGTGGATGACTGCCAAAAAGTTGTCATAATTGATGTTTGGGACAATAGAGACATCCTTAAAAAGGGTCTCAGTCATACAGATGTGGTGTCAAATTTATGTCCTCGAGCTACAGTCATACAAATACCACATAGGTGTCAACACCCTAAATATGGAGGTGATAATAAGGGATCTATGGACAAATGTGGATAGTCATCTCTACTTCCAGAAACACATTCACAAAGTGGTCAGAAAATCATGCTATGTGTTCCCACAAACTGCCAAGGTCTTTGCATGTAGGTCAAAGGAGGTTCCCTCTACTCATCAGTCATCAGACCTGTCAGAGAGTACCACAACACACCTGCGATGAATCTGACTAGGCACCTTCAGCAGCTGGAAAGACCAATGAAGTACCTCAACAAGAGGATTACTGGCCTCAAACAGTTGCCCCATGCAACAAGACTGAATTTAACTCAATCTGTACTCTGTTGCATACTTTCTACTCAGGAGATCTCTGCCCAACAGACAGGTCCATGTCATGGCAAAACTCAGATCTGCTCTGAGTTACAGCTCAATGGCACTAAATATACAGACCCAACTGATATTGCCAACATCCTGGCAGATAGGATCAGTGTTAACTTTAACCCCCTCTTACCCATGAAAGAGCACATCTCTATAATGGAAGACTGAAAAGTTGCTGTCATCATGGCTGCACAGGTAAAAAACACTCTCCAAAGCCAGTATCACAGCATCCATGGGACGAGATAACTTCCCAGGCTGTGTTCTACACAAACTACAGAAAGAACAGGCACCACACCTATGTACCATGTTCAGTCATAGCCTCACCTCAGGCTTTGTGCCTGCTGAATGGTGCACAGTGATGGTTACCCCACTACACAAGGGTGGAGACACCAGGGACCCCAGGAACTAGCGCCCCATTAGCCTGATGAGTCTGCTCTTCAAGGCCATGGACTGTATCATCATACAACTTATAAAAAAAGAAACATAAAATTAATTGTGAAACCAAGTCGGTTATCTACATAGCTTTTTGTGTCTGCTGCCCTAGTTTTTATGTTGGGAAAACCGACAGAAAACTGAGAGATCGCATTTATCAGCATTGTTATGCGATCAAAAATAGTAAAATTGAAAACGCCCTGGCTAAACATGTGATAAAAAATCCAGGGCACAGTTTTCTTTTCATGGGCATTGACAACCTACAACCTACTATAAGAGGTGGTCCCATCCCTCTCTTACTAGAAAACCGGGAATTAGAGTGGCAACTGAGGTTGGATGCCTTCAACATTCCCGGTTTGAACGAGAGCTGTAACATCGCTCCTGTTTTGAAATACAAATCTTACCTTAGACGTTAATTGTGACACTTATTTTAGGCACATGATGTTTTGGGTTACTACTAAACTCATTGAGCACTTTTATTTGGTTTATATTTTAAACCGAATTACACTGTTACACTTAGAGTGGGTGCAACCATTTAGTACAGTGTACAGATTTGTAGGTAGGTGTTTATGAAAGATTAGGTTGTTACTTATAGTCATTATACTTTTATTATTATACCTTATGGATACATTGTTCGAATGTGGAAGCATATACTTTTTTAGATAATTGATGTATAAATACACATGCTTTCTTACAACTCCTATACTTGTTCATGTGTACATACATCGCTTTTCCTTAGGCATATTTATTTTTCATTTGTAAATATATGCACTTATAGAATATTACTAAGGGTGCGATTTCCTTTTATGTGGTTTTAAACACTTCTAGCATTTTGTAGACGCATGGTCTATTAAGTTTGACAACTGACGATCACCTTTTATTATTATTGTTGATTTCAACTTACAGGAAGTGATGTAATATGCTTGTTATTTAAATGTCTTACAAGTTTTGGCGCCTTGTGAGCATCTTTTACTCTGAAGAAGCTTCTCTGTATAGTGAAGCGAAAACGCTTTTTATCTCATAAATAAACCTGCGTTAAGGCTCTTTGTGGTTTGCGTGACTTCTGTGGCTTTTGGAATTGTGGTCGTACAGTTTGCATTGCTTTTTGGATTTACCTGTATGTACCCAAAGAATGGCATACACCAACAGTCATCCAGCTCCACAAAGGGGGTACCACAACAGAACCTGGAAACCATTGCCCTATAGGTCTACTCAGCCTGGTCTGCAAAGCTATGGAGCAAATTATCATGGAACCCATAAACAGAGACATTGGGGACCTCCAGACACTGGAATCTACCCAGCTTGGCTTTGTTAAAGGCAGATCCTGCCTCCTAAACCTAGTTGACTTATTTGAAACAGTTACCAAGGACATAGATGGAGGTGAAAGTAGTCCACACAGCCCACCTGGACCTCACTAAGGACTTTCGACACCATTCCCCACTTTGTAATCATGGACAAGCT
The DNA here is from genome assembly GCF_019279795.1 of Protopterus annectens. NCBI lineage: Eukaryota > Metazoa > Chordata > Ceratodontiformes > Protopteridae > Protopterus > Protopterus annectens. The sequence continues at coordinate 313,376,760 of NC_056738.1, forward strand.
TACCAGCTTGAACATTAACAGCTATGTCACAGGATGGGTGGGCAACTGGCTCACAGATCAAACAGACAAGTTCAGAGTTGCAGGTGCCATGTCCGACTCTAAACCATTCACAAATGGCATCCCACAGGTCTTGGTCCTGGGACCCCACCTGTTCAGTAGATACTGCTCAGAGGTACAGGCAAGCATGGGAGGAGTATGGCTGAACAGGTTTGCAGATGCCTGCTAACTGTGGTCCATAATCGACTCTATGGCTGACACAGGCATCCTCCAGAAGGGTCTTACAGAGACAGATACCTGGTGTCAAAACAATGCCCTCAAGCAGAATGCCAAAGAATACATAGTCATCCCCTTTGGATAAAACAAAGTGCACACAAATTATCACATAGGTGGTAATCCAGTATGTATGGAGAAAGTAATTATGGCCCTGGGGACCCAGGTAGATAGTAAACTCTCCTTTGATGATCACATGGCCAAAGTGTTTAGAAATTCCTTCTATGTAGCCCACCTAATGTCACCTAATGTAACCCACTTTGTCTAGTCTGATGATGTCACCATCCTACAAATATACCTGTGGAAAGGAGACATCACAGTAAAGTGTCTAGCGCATCGTGTAAATGTGTACTCCTCTAGTATCATAAAATAGTTAGATAGGGGTTTGAATCCTGCACTTGACAATTGCATGTGTGTGTTTGTGTATGATTTCCTTGGAGAGGAGCAACCTTTTTGGAGACTACTAAAACACCATAAAAGTGGTATACTCATCTTTGTCAAGTCTGATGATGTCACCATGCTACAAATATACCTGTGGGGAAAAAACCTCCCACTAATGTGTATAGTGAGTCGTGTTAATGTATACTCCTCTAGTATCATGAAGTAGTTAGGTAGGGGTTTGAATCCTGTACTGGACAACTGTGTGGGTTTGTGTGTTATCTCCTTGGAAAGGAGCACCCTTTTTGGAAACTACTAAAACACCTTAAAAGTGGTATACTCCTCTTTGTCAAGTCTGATGATGTCACCATGCTACAAATATACCTGTGGAAAAAAGAACTCCCAGTAATGTGTATCGCACGTTGTGTTAATGCGTACTCCTCTAGTATCATAAAGTAGTTAGGTAGGGGTTTTAATCCTGCACTTGACAAGTGTATGTTTGTGTGTGATCTCCTTGGATAGAAGCAGCCATTTTTGAGACTACTAAAACACCTTAAAAGTGGTATACTTATCTTTGTCAAGTCTGATGATGTCACCATCCTACAAATATACCTGTGGAAAAATGAACTCCCAGTAATGTGTATAGCGCGTAGTGTTAATGCGTACTCTTCTAGTATCATAAAGTAGTTAGGAAAGGGTTTGAATCCTGCACCTGACAACTGTGTGTGTGTTTGCGTGTGATCTCCTTGGAGAGGAGCAACCTTTTTGGAGACTACTAAAACACCTTAAAAGTGGTATACTTACCTTTGTCAAGTCTGATGATGTCACCATCCTACAAATATACCTGTGGAAAGGAAAACTACCAGTAATGTGTATAGCACGTTGTGTTAATGTGTACTGTTATATTATCAGAACGTAGTTAGGTAGGGGTTTGAATCCTGCACTTGGTGCGTGTGCTCTATGTGTGGGACACTGTTGGTCAATGTGTTGTGGGTTTTGCTTTTATTACTGTATGACATATCAGTATGACAACAGTATGTGCATTGCACATGTCAGGTAGCTGTGTGGCAAATACATATATGTACATGTGACCTCAATTATTTCATAGGTGGGAACACTGCTTTCTCCATGAACACATCTGTTATCTTTGCCAGAGTGTGCTGCCGCTTTCCAGACCTTAGGTCACATCTGTATGCTTGTGACAAGCCCAGCCACTGCAGTGATCCCTGGCCTAGGTCATCCGTGTCACACACACTCATTAAGGTTTCTATTGAATAGTGTGAGTGAGGGTTTATGGCTGAGGTATATTTCAGACCTGTTCAAATGCAGCAAAGTCTGTCAATGATGGCTATTCATTATAGGTGTACAACAACCTTTGTGGATATGCATGCAGACCCCTTATTGCTTATGTGATCCACCGAGGGATTTCAAAATATCTTTGGAAATGTGATTACCAAAGGAGAGATGACATAACACTTGGCTGTATGTACACATTGGTACCTGTTCAACATGTTGGGGGCTACTACCTATGTGGTACTGTGGGGATACTATGTTTTGTAAAGGTGGATAACTATGCTTTAGTTGGCTTATAGCTTTACAGCATGGGTTTGACAACAGGTATCTGTCTGTATGATACCCTTGTGGAGGATGTGTGTGTCATCTGGAGAATGCATTATAGGCCACAGTATGCATTTCCAGACGTGGACGGACATATCCCTATTGTGATTGCTTATACCTAAGAGAGCTATATGCCAAACAGGAGTGGTCTCAGGAATGGGTGCAGGTGAATACCACTGGTTACTGGCATAGTATAGTACCTGAAGGATCCAGATGTTACTGTGTGTCCTACATCTGTGTGTCAGTTGTCAAGACATCATCTAATGATTGTTTATGGTCAGGCTGTTGAGGTTATGTATACTACCAGAATGCAAAACAATGACAGATAGTAACAGTATCACCCACAGCACAGTGTCAAACCATGTCATACACACATGTGTACCCAAGTTCCAAAATGTGTGTAGTACAATGCATACTGGCCACCAATAGAAACTATGGAGTGTTACTGTGTAATACAGGGCATGTCACCCTGCCCATGTGTCCACTATGCACGTACATGCAGACAGTGCACCTCCACCATGTTCACAAATGTACACCTGCAAATCTGTGCTACACACATCCCACATGTACTGTCCACTCTCTAACACATGCTGCCAATACTACACACATCAGCCAAGTGGCACGTGGGCGGACAATAAACTATTGGAACTAACACTGGTGTAAACAATACTACATTGACAATCATAACTTTAATGCATCATGCCTGCTCAGCTACACCTTCAAGGATATCATTACACTTTACTGCTGACAATATGCTAACATTGCTATACTGCTATAAAGTCACCCTGTGCATCAGCACCATGTTAGCCTGTTCCTGCATCAATGTTACATGCAGATGACAGGAAGTGGCACAGATTTCATCATATGCACAGGGTGTGTTGTTGGTTTGCCAGAGGCCTACATTGAGCCATACAATTGACATGTATGTGTGTTTGTGTGTGTGAGGGCCAAGAGTACAGCTATGGGCCAATGTTGATGTAATGTGTGCGGGTATGTGTTAGCCCTAGGTGTCTGGTTTATGTGTGTGTGTGTCTGCATGCACACAGTTCCACCATGTGGCTGCCATATACAGGGATTTGTGGGACAGCTGCAGACTGTACCTGCCAGGCTTTACAGATCACCATTTCTGGCCAGGGATATGGTACCTGTGCCTGGCAGGGGTGTTACTGACAGTATCAGGTACTAAGCCAGACTGGGTACTGTCCTCAGAGGTAGACAGCTGTACACTGGACCCAGGTCCCTGCTGGGACTGGCCAGAGCCATGTGCACATGGTCTTCTAGAATGGTCTATGGACAGCCCACCCCCAACATTGCTGGGGTTGGTACTGGCACTACGGGAGTGGCTGTGACTTGAGGGACGTCTTTGGTGACTGCCAGCTGCTGACGTTGCTGGCATACATCAACGTCTCAACTGTCCCGCACTGTCCTGACACATGGACATGACATTGCGGAGGACATCTAATGTCTCACCCCAACATCTATCAGTGACCTCAGTTTAATTATGGATGGCACCTGCTAGGTCATGGATACTGTCAATTACAGTGGTGTTATGTGCCCTCTGTGCTCTTAGTCCCTGTCTGGTGTACCGTTCCATATGTGCCTGTGCTTCCATGACAGCCTGGAACATGCGTGAGGTTGTAAGACCTGTGGCACATCTGCCAGGGGCATGATGACCAGCAATACTCCGACAAGAACCCCTGGACATCTGCCTATGTGGTACCATTCCAGACATCTGGGTATGGCTGCTGTGTCAGGATGCATATGCCATAGATACCACACTGTTCTGGCCAATGCCGACTGTACACTGTCCCTCAGCTAAGGGCATTGGTGATGGATGTATTGGCAGTATGACTGTGTGCATGGATGTGGTGGACACTTGTGTACTGTCGATTGGTGGCTCAGTGACAGACCCTGGCAAACATGACTGTGCCTCAACACACCTATCCTCATTATCACTATTTGGCTCAGTGACATCAGGTTCCCTGCTGCAGTGAACCAGCCCAATCTCAGCACCTGTGAGAGGAAGACAGGAAACACACTTTACAACCTGTACATGATGTCGGAACACATGAACACATAAACACATGAACACATGCACACATGAACACATGAACACATGCACACATGAACACATGAACACAGGCACACATGCACACATGCACACAAATACACTCCTCACTAAAGCAGACACACACACACACACACACACACACACACACACACACACACACACACACACACACACACACACCACCAGCAATCCAGAACATACTCAATAGCGGTTGATGGTGGGGTACAGTATCACAAGCCAAACAGTCATATCACACGTGTCAGCATGCAGGACATGTGTTTCTCAACAGCATGCAGTGCGAGTGTAGACAGTCCTTGCTAATAACAGTATACATGGCTTTGATGCATGTGTGTTGTTGTTCAGTGATTGGCCTCACCCTGGAACGCAATGCGTACATAGACACAACATTGCTGTGCAAGTATTAAAAGCTCTGCAATGTCCTGTGCACCATCACTCACAGGTATACATACCATGGTTGGGTGTGTATCTGTGTGTCACATAGATATCCGTTTCTGATTAGAGCGTCTGTGTCTTTAGCAGATAATTGTGGACACAGGTTTAGCACATGCATGCTATGTATACACACAGGATGAGTGGTGCATGTATACCTGATGGAATACCATTGCTCAACATAGCCATTGTACAGTGGTTATGGTGAGTGTAGAACATATTGTGGACATGCCAGTGCCAGCCATGACATGGCATGCTGCAACATAACTGCACCATTAAACATCACACATACCCAATGTGTGTCATGTGACCTATACACTCAATAGCATTACAAGACATATATGTGTCACTTTGTGCAAATGGTGATTGCTATGCATATTGTGTATAGGTGCATATGTTTGCACACACACAACATTGAGGTGTATAGCAATGAATGCTATGTGTAGTACTGTGGTTACTGTAACTGGATGGAGTGTAGTACCATGAGCCATCATCATGCAGCATCATGTGGTCACTCAAGGCTACTAATGTGTGCCAGACCGGCAGCTATCATGCTGTACCTGAACTGCAGTACTGTGGCTACATTCACCATTTCGCAGCCAGTTGTTACATGGGTTTGTAAGGTGCCCAATAGGGAGCATTGCCTAACATGAATGTGTTGCATGTTGAAGTGTGTCGCATCGCTCTATGATAGGCCTCTACCCCTCAGGTATATTATGTATGCTGTGTGGATGACATTTTGGATACTGGAGTGTGACCTTACAGGGGGTGTCTGAATACGCCATGTGTAGCATATTAACATGTACTGCGTATGACAAAGTTGTGTATGTTGTGTGCATGTGTATCGACTCTGCCTATCCAATGTCCATTACAGTGCAGCCACAAATGTTTGGTATGCTCTGTGTATTTCATGTGTTTGAGGCAGCTACTCACGTTACTGAGATGTGCATAATCTCACAGAAAACATGCACAGCATGCATTATGCGTAGGTGTGTTACATGTGTACATGGCCTACACCTCACCTATGACATGCACATTTTATTTGCAATATTAAATGTAGAACACACTCACCAGCATGGGTCTGCTGCCTTGCTGTCACACCAGAGGGACCTACAAGGATATGAGACAGTTTGTCAGTGGCAAAAACTGTGGCATTGCTACTGTGGGTTTGCAATCTTACAGTAGTACAATGGTTGACAGTCACAGGCCTACAGATTATGTTCCAAATTAACAGTATTGCACAACACCAGGCTCCACATCTTCTAACTACACAGTACACATCTCACATATGCATGATCTACAAATCGAGGTAACAGTAGTCTACAGATATGCCATGTTACCTGCATGCTCTGTGTGAACTTGCTGGGTGGCTCTGGCCTCCATGATGATACACGTGTGCTGTTGTTGTTGTTGGCCAGGAGCCACCAGGCTCAGGAGCAGCTCCTCCACTCTGGTGGGGGGGGGTGGATGGTTACCCCACCACCTGTGGCAAGCTGTTGTCTACGGACATCAGACGCATGCTGCCAGACATGTCTAAGTAAATCACTGCAGTGATGGCATACCTGCTCATATGTCCGGTTATGCATGCCTATGTCATTTACCCTACAGACAACATCTTGCCATAGTGCAGTCCACTCATGCTGGTCCTGGCTGGATCTGGAGAAAAGCAGGGTGTAGTGCTGAACCAGACTGGTTGTTATTATTTCATCCTCAGCTGGACTATAGGTATTGTTGCGATGGTGGGCCATGACCCTGGAAGACAATGAAACAATATGTGTGAGCAAGTCATGTGGCACACTTAACATTCTAAAGTAGAGATATCACTGAACTGCCATATATAGCAACCTATTGGCTGTCAGAGGATACACACTTTCAATACCACATATCAGTGCTCAACCCACAACTGCTTGACAGTGCCTGGCATGCTCTATATATTAAACCATGTTCTGCACAGCAACAAAGAGAAACCAGTATGTAAGACTATACAACAGTACATGGCACACTGTATGTGACACAATGCACCACCTAGCCACAGGAGGTATATATCAAGCTAATGCATAAAGACATATGTCATCCATTGCAATGATTGTAAAGTCCAGTTACAGTATTACCAGTATACCACACTAGTTGTTGATGGCAAACCCCTGACTAACATATGTGCACATTTGTGAATATAGGTGGCATACAGCTGTACTAGACTATACATGTTGCTAGATACGCACTTATATCTTGTAACACACATATGGCCGAGGGCATGTTACAGGCATACCCACACACACATCAGACATACATACAAGACACAAAGCTATGGCAACGCAGATGAGCTTTACCTGTGTACCATACAGTACTGTGTGTCAGTACTTACAAAACCTTATGCCTGAGGTATGTAATCTGTGAGGACTACAGGGAACACACAAAACAGTGGTTCCCAGCAATGTGGACATACACCATACTGTGCTGTTTAGGCCTACAGCTTCAGGTAGTACTACAATTCATACGGGATTTGGATTCACCAGCAGTACCAATCAATAAGCATACATGTACTGCTTTAGCCTACAATGGCACACCCCAGTCAACACCAAGGGACTACGTCAGACCATATGCCATACTGATTTTTCTGCCTAGCAATAGCATACAAATCTTTTGCTGGGATCAGAGCTAGGACACAAAATACCATGACAGAAACAGTTTCCCACTAAGCTATCACACATATACACAACTTTGACACATTCACCAACACATTCACCATCACACTCAGTCAACCTCATATAGCAATTATTGCAACAAGTACATGTGGGTGTGTATTGGTTCACAGGTAGGTAATAGGCTATTAGCCCTAGGGCCTATAGAAGCCTAGCCATATGGTACCCTGGCCTTTGACACCCATGTAATTTAATTTCATGTGCCCTTGTCAAGCAGAGGCACAGAGGTGATTCCCGGGGTGTATTTCCTATCTCCCATCCAATCATCAGGATTATTCATGATGACTGCTAATGAGGAGCTTTGTTTGCTATTGATAGGTAGTTTGTTCCAGAGTATGGGATGTCTCTGAGATAGGAATCTATCCCTCCAGCATGTTCTGTTTATTGAGGTGACAAGGTTTAGGTCCCTAGAGCGTGTAGCTCGTAGGGATTGTGATCTGTTTACGTGGAGCATGTCCAACAGCTCTGGGTTTGACATAGCTTTGTATGTTAGGCAGAGTTCACCTCTAGGTAGGCGGTATGCGACACAGTCTAGCTGTGGTTTTGTGAGACGGTCTGCATAGGGCATCTGTTTGAGGCCGGTAATACTCTTTGTGAGGTATGTCTGTGGCCTTTCCAGTTGCTGTAGATGTCTTGTGAGGTACATACCAAATGGGGCATTGTACTCTATAATGGGTTTTATGAGTGATGAGTAGAGGGGAACACTGACCTATTTTTCCCTGGATGACGCACCTTTTGTGATGAGAAGTGCCACGAAGACAGATTACATGACTAGTGTGGCACTGTGATTATCAAAGGGGAGACTACTGTCCACCTCTGTCCCATGGTCTCTTATCACACTTTCGGTGTTAAGTAGACTACCACCTATGTGATAGTTCATGGGTACAGAGTTTTTACCAAAAGGGATGGCAATGCATTTTCAACATTGAGCTTGAGTCCATGGCTTTGTCACCAGGCATCTGTCACAGTAAATATGACCCTGTCTCTCTCTCTCTCTTTCTCTCTATACATATACATATATATATATATATATATATATATATATATATATATATATATATATATATATATATACACACACACACACACATACATATAAACATCCATTGGTGTACATATAGATATACATATAGGCACATATACAGTCCACCTTTCATGGTGGGAATATCAATTATGCAAAGATTGTGAGGTATACAATTATGTAATAATATTGCACAGTCTTGTGCGGAATGCATTGACGGTGTTCTCAGCCCATGTAGCTTTAGCAGGCCTCACTGGCTGCAACACTGCAAACCTGACAAATCATAACCACATCATTTAACCACCACATGTCATATACCAGCACTGTATGATGTCTTGTTTGCCACACACTACAACCTACATAGAAATATGCACATAACAACCTTCACCAACATATATATGTCCACCCTTCACAAACAGTTGTAGTATGTCCCTTGCTCTATGCACATGTACAGATGCTAATATATCTGACACAGAAATATTTCTCCGTATGTGTGTGCCATACACACACAAGGTCCACACTGTTGTAAGTCCATGGACTTCACGGCTGACCTGTTGGGTCTTGCTGCAACATGAACAGATGTCACATGTGAGCTACACGTTAATATGACTATCATGCATTTGTTACTCTGTCACATTCATGTTTATATAGCTGTATGCGCTACTCCCCCAAACAGCCGTTGTACACACTACTGTACAGAACAAAGATTACATGGATCAGATGTTTGACATTTATTGCTGAGCTACATATGTCACAGTTATGTCCCACTGCACACAGCTACACACTGATTTGTCCATGGCAGTAGTTATGCAGGGCATCTGTGCATAGATACATACTGCTGCCACATATGGATGATTCAAAGTATGTAGAGTACTCTTCAAAAACATCTACTACATGCCAGTAAATACATATCTGTTACATATCTTTCCTTTGTATGTGCTTGTATTTTTCAGTTCCGTGTGTCTTTTTTTTCTGTTGATGTTGATGTTGATGTCGGTGTCTGTCTGTCTGTCTGTCTGTCTCTCTCTCTCTCTTAATAGCTGCAATGGAATGATTGCATGTGTGGACAGCAAGTACAGCCTGCTTTTATAGGTATCTGCACATGTGCATGTGATGGCCTCTGCACCAATTGGTGGCCACCATTTGGCAATTGCATGCAGCCTGCTGTGTGGTAATTGCAGTACTCACTGTCATAGCAACCCAATGCTATAAATTGCTAAGTCAGGTAGGCATAGCCCTTTCAGCTTTCCAAAGTGGGGCCTATGCTTGTTTGCTGTGGACACCGTTGTTTAAGTCAGAAGGTTGGTATACTTCTTATATCTGAAGCTACGGGTGTAGCCAGTGATTTGAATGTTGTACTCAGACCTGAATGTTGCCACTTCCAGTACACAGTTGTCAGTGTAGAATTGTACTCACCCCTACAAATGCTAACACAAGATACATGGGAGTATGTAGTTTCTTTTCTACTTATACAAATAACTGCCATACATAAGTAGTTATTGAGATGTATTCATTTGGCACATGAACTGTTTGTGAACTGCTATACTGTGAATATTAATGTACTCACTTCTGCACAGTGTGTGCTTTTTATTGTTGACATTAGCACAGGATGCTCAAGAAAACTGGACAATTCCAGTACTGAGTATGCCTACCTACATCCTTGGTGGACCCTGAACACACAGGTATATTGTACATTTGGGTGGGGATTGTCCTGCTATGATACTGTGTGGGGGTTGTAAAGTGCTGCTGTAACATTATTTATTGTTAGAATGGCTGGTTTTCTAATCACAGTCATGTAATGCAATTCCACAACTGCTGGTAAAGTTCCACAGAACAGGTTTTGTGTTATGGCATTCCTATCTTTCCTTTACATTCACTCATTCTGATGCATGATATATGTATGTCAGCAACAACCTGCTGTATATCTACTGTGGCTTAGTAGTACTTCATGCAGTCTAGTGTGTCCAAGGTCCGGGGTACAAGACTGACAGAGGGGTTTTATTTTGCTGCTGAGCAGAACAAGGGCCCTCACATGCAGGGTGACTAAGGCACTTTTAAGCAGTTGTAAGCGGGTTTGCGCAAACTTAGCAATACTTAGCTAAGCGCACACAAGTGCACACTCATGCAAACCCGCTAACTACTGCATAAAAGTGCTTACTCCTGCTAACCCCCACGCTCATTTCTTTGAACGAAAAGAAAATGGGGAGATAGGAAAGTGGTGTAAAAGGGGCACAAAGAGGGAAAGACAGTATGGAAAACAGCTCGGGATGTGCAGGATGGGTGTAGGGAAGCTCCATAGCTGCCCATTTCTTTAACAGCAACAGCTGTGCATATGCAAGAAATTTGGAAGGAACTATGAAACCTTCCACCCCTGAGAGAGGGGTGAGGACAACAAAGTATGTTGTACTGCAAACTAAATATCAGTTTATGTGTCCAGCAGACATGTGTGCAAAATGGGAAGCTATGTATGGTGAGTATTTTTTTTTGGGAGCAGATTGCCCTTTTTTTTTCAGGTGAGAGTGGAATGTGGGGTGGGGAAGTGGGTATATTTGGGGAGGTAGGTTGGGGAGCTAAACAGACAAGACAAACAAGATGCATACAGGGGCGGAATATGACACATGTGGTGGGTGAACACCATTGACGGGGAAGGATGTTTGGAAATCGTAAGCCCATGAGCCCACAGATGGCAACAGTGGAACTGAGATCCCCACCCATGGGCAGTTACCACTGCACCTTCACAGCCCAGAGGGTGGCTGTGCTGGGGGCTGCGTAGGAGGGGCAGGCTCACCCATGAGTCATGCCACTTGTGCCTCAAGCTGGCATAGAGGATCAGCGACTGAACATTCGATCTCCCTACGCACCACAGCTCGGACCGTTCGGAGGGTGATAGGTGGCCCTCCTCTGGCCACGCTTGCATGGGGGGATGAGCCCCATCCCCTGCAGCGCTTCCACCTGAAGGTGGCACAGGGCCAATGGTGGAGGAGGTCCCGGGCTGGGCACCGGACCTGCTGGTGCCAGGTGCCATCGCCAGCTGAGGTGGGACAGGTGGGTCTGCTGGGACCAGTCTTCCCATACGTTCTATGTTTAGGAGGATTTAATGACAATATGGGTTGGTAACAGCCAACAGCATTCCAAATTAGTTGTAACAGCATGCAGTAATATTCCCATTAACCCAACCCACCAGAGTTCCAACAGTTGAACAGCAAGCATAACACATGCATATATAGAACAACAGTGGACATTCCAACAGCATGCAGGATTGATTGGTGGCAACAGGCCACCAAGATTTTGGTATTTGAACAGGGCACATGCATCAAAGTAAATGCAGATATTTATAAACCAATAGGACGTATGTTTTGAGATTAGACATACCTATTGAGGTAGTTTACACTACATTCCTATTGACTGCAGGTATATATCCCCTACATGTATTATTACACTAGGCAATGTCCGTTAAATTGTGAAATGGGTTTTGCTAGTTCTTTATATACCTGACCTGTATCTGACATACAAACTGTCCAGGATGCAGATGTTACTGCTACGTATTTATATATTTTATTTATATTTATATATCTACATAGCTGGATGTGTTCAGGTGACATTATCAGTTATATTTTAACAGCCCCCTACATTTCTAGCAGCACACTGACATTTCTGGAGAACACAATAACAAGCTAGTCATGTGCCAGATTAACCTATACATGCCGGCCATGAACCAACAGTTGAGGACTGTATATATGTTTAACAGCTACTGGCACTCCCTTCATCCACTTTATATGGGCCTACCCAAGTGTGGGTTGACAGCACTTAATACAACAGTACTATTTCTATAATGCAAGAGTACAACAACATATCGAAGAAAGTGACACGGACACAATCCAGGAATTATACCTTTATTAATTACATTACGCACTTTTCTAGAGGCTCTCTCATTTATTTGATATTACAGTGCATGCAGAAGACAAATTCAAGACGTATTATACCTTTATTAATGGGTTATAACACTCTTTTTCAGGCTCTCTCACTTATTTTATATAACAGTACATGCAGAGAAATTATTCAAGACTTATTATACCTTTATTAATGGATTACAGCACTCTTTTTCAGGCTTTCTCACTTATTTTACATAACAGTACATGCAGAGAAGTTATTCAAGACTTATTATACCTTTATTATTGGGCTACAACACTTTTTTTCAGGCTCTCTCACTTATTTTATATAACAATACATGCAAAATAATTACTAACCTGCCTGGTGGCACAGCCTTAGCAGCCTATCTGCACAGGCTAGCTGATTCAAAGCATGGACACCTGCAGCTGTGAAGTAAATGAAGTGATATTGAGACATATACCTATCCATAATATAGACTACGATAGCAATTCTTACATACTTCGTTCCATGGCTACCTACTCAGTAGTGGGGCATTTTCCATCCCACGGGCCTCCTGTATCCACTGGTTCAGACGGTCTTCCTTGCGTCTCTTCAGGTCTGAGTAGTGGTGTCTGACCTGCTCACCAGTCCGAGGGATGCCTATGGCACTGGTGAGATCATGTGCTAGATGGTTCCAGGCTTCTGCTTTGTATTCAGTGCCCTGGACCTGGCCCTGTAGGAGTCTGTCATCATGGTTATGGATGAGGAGCCAAACCATTACTTTTGACTCCTCAGTGCCCCACCATTGTGCTCGAAATCAAAAGTCCTCTCCAACACCGGCCATGCTGCCTGCAGCTGGGAGCTACAACCAGTTATGGCAAGTATTCCCACCTATGGGGCTTAAATATGCCTCATTTCCCACACTTATTTGTGATTGGCCAATTTTGAAAACTCTCAGCTGAAAGCACACCTGCTTAGCACTGGGTAAACTTTCATTGATATGTATGTGTGTGTTGAAAGTGCATGCATATCAAAAGCCGTCATGGCTTAGTGGTTCAGTACTGTAATTATGGTGCACAGTATCCTGGGTTCGAGGCCTGGCTTTGCTTTTTATTTTACTACTGGCCAGACTGGCTAGGAGGTGTGGCTGTGTTTAGCTGACTTTGCTCAACTTTGCCCAACGTTGCTCTACGGTGCTCTACATTGCTCGACGTTGCCCGACATTGCGCTAGTTAGCCCGGTGTGCAGCTACGCGCAAACATGTTCTGTTTGCTCTAGTTGGCACGATGCGCAGCTACGCACAAAGCCATTGTGCTAGTTAAAGCAGTGCTAAGCTATGAGCAATTATACTTAACTGTGCTTACTATTAGTAAACTTTGCTTAGCAGTGCTTCACATTGCTTAAGATACGTTACTTATGCATTCATCAGTATGCATAACCATTTCACCTTCTTATATATATATAAAATATCTTTCACTACTACATAGGCCATTTCAATGCTTTTTACTAAAATTTAAAAGATAAATGTCAGTAATTATTTTTATATACAGATTTCCTACAGAAAATAGAAAGGGGAGTGGTGGGACTCAAACCGGGAATGCCTCCTCTTTGTGCGAAGGCTCTACCACTACACTATTGCTATTTGGCTTAATTTGCATATAAGTTTCTTATTATCCTCTTCGATGTCTAAACTGCTAACTATAGCTAAGCAATGGGCAAACCCGTGCAAATACGGGCAGCTATATCGGGAATAATAAAAAAAATTTAAAGTTTTACATTTTCTAATTGTACAGGAGTTTAGAATGTGGGGGAGTGTAGTGTTGGGTATGTATACATTTGAGCAGACTCGCTCATGTCAGTTGACATTTGCCGATTGAGGGACTTGCAGGGACGTGGATTTTTGGACTGCTTGGCAGTCCGACACGCCCCCTGCACTCATGCATGCTCCGTGTTAGCCTTAGAGTTGAGTCAGCGCACCCTCATGAATATGCATGGCGTGCTGATGTCTTACTCTTAGGCTGCAGTTTCCGTGTAAGACTAATTTAGTCTTACACGGAGGATTAGTGAATCCCGGGGAATGAATGCCAATTTAGAAATGCTTAAACAATGCATGATAACTTAACTCTGGGAGAATGGAATAGTTTAAACGCATTAGGTCACTTAAATGTTGTAATTATACCTTGAATAAAGGCAATAATTCTCTACAGCTATCTGAAAACATTTATAAACATGATTATGGTGAATTGTTAAATGATACAACACTGTGTATTGGTATGAGGGAGGATCCTTAAGAAAATGTTAGTAATCTATTAGCTTTTCTACTGTCTGAAAGGAGTTGATACAGGTATTATGTATTTAACACTAAAACAAAATCTAATTATTTCACTTCTTTATGTCTCTGTATTTTATGAGGTCATCTAAAACACAAACAAAAATGTGTTAACTCCTTTAATGCATCTGCCTTATCCAGTGTTTTTTTAATGAATTTTTGGTTAATATGAGTCACAAAATAAAATGCCATCCCTTTTTTCTAAAGAATAGTATTGCACTTTTAAGAAAAGTGTGTTAGCTTTAGTGGAGTGAAAATTGTATAAGGTCATTATCAATGCTAAAAAATATAACCTAGTATTAATGTAGAGTTTGGGTTTAGGGCAGACATTTTTTTAACATTTGGAATCACATACAAATGACTTTGACTTAAGGCTGCTGAAGTTTTATTTAACACATAGTATTTCTTTTTGGCAGTCAGCTTTATCTTCAGAAACATGAAACTGAAATGGGGGCATCCATTGCCCTTCTTATGCAAACTGATTGGTAAGCACTGCAGAAGAAGAATTGTATATAAACTGACTAGATTTAAGAAGACACTGAAGCTTGTTGGCTTTGTTGCTGACATCATACTGGTGTGGAGTGACACAACAAAAATGAACTGGAGCATTTTCTTTTGGAGTGGAATTTGGACCCTTTTATCTTACAAATTTCTATAAAGACATAGTATTACTTGATTTACAGCTGAATAGTATGCTGGAAGATGTTTTGGAAACTAAGATATATAGAAAAACTACAGTTGGAAAGATTATATTGCTTAGTAATAGTTGTTATTCAAGCCCATTATTAAACTCCATATCCTATGGAGAGCTTCTACTTGAAAGGTAAACATTTGTCACATGAGCTGTTTAAGAAATGTGCAGGATAAGTCTTTAATATAATAACAACAGGAGTTACATGGAAGAACAGTATTGAAGATACCTCAGAATAAGCTGTTAATAAACCCCCCAAAATTAACAATAATGACACTTAAAATACATAATATTATATTCATAAAGTAGCAGAAAGTATTCTAAGAACAAAGCCAACATGGGAATGGAGAAAGGGGATTCTGCTGATAGGGATGACTGCAATTAAGGATACAGACAATAGGCAAGAGGGGGCTGGAATTTATTAGAGAAAACTGGAAAAGGAATTAAGGTATTGAGAGCAAATGGCTAGAGACGGAAAGGTAATAGAATGGGAAGAGGCCAAGAATTTATTTGAACTGCAGATATCTTCCATATCAAGGACTGATATCAGTGTATAGGCAAAGAGAATAAAATAGGGGGATCCTAAGTGAAAGACTAGCACAATCTAGAACAAAATTTGCTGGTAAAAAAGGGATAATTAGTACAGCAATGCATATAAAATATTGCATAATAACTGTAAGAATCAATCAGAGGAGGTTAGAAAGGATAGGGAAGAGAGACTGAATAGGCAGTTCACAAAGAAACAATGGGGCAGTATATGTATGACTCCCAAATATGCAACAAAGTCTAGAAGAGTTATGATCTTTGCTTGGAAGTGTTTACATAGGTATTTTATACCCCAAGTAAACTCCAAATATTTCTTACTCAGGTAGATAGCAAATGTTGGAGGTGTGGTGCAGAAGAAAGATATAACTGGGAACATAATTTTTGGGAGTGTAATGAGTAGGCAGATTTTAAAACTTTTCTGCAGACTACTCTATTGGAAATACTGGATAAGCAAATTGGTATAACAAAGAAAATTATTTTTGAGCTATGTTACAGAATCAGAATTGTCTAGACATGGTAAGGCCTTGCTGAGTCTAATTATATTGGATGCCAAAAAAGCAATTACTAGAAAATGTAAATCAAACAATACATCAACTGTCCTAGAAGTACTGAATATAGCAACAGAGATAACACAACTGGAAATGGGATCTTTAGAAAATGGTAGGAACAAATTATAAAGAAAAATGGGAATTGTGGGAAAATACATGCAGAATAACATTTTGGGGGAGGAAAGAGGTTTAAAAGAAGGCAGGATGTGAATGAGCTATGTCATGTTTGAGCCACAATGACTGGATATATTATAAGTGATGTATAATGCTTACAACTAAGTATAAGTCAATATGTTTTTTTCATTTTATATAAATGCATGATGGTCTCTGTCATAAATGATAATAAAGATGTTTAAAAAACAATAATGACACTTGGCACTTTTAAAAGCCTAGATAATACTTAGCCAACCAACACTGCAGAATCCCTAAGGAACAAAATCAATCAAGTATCACAAAAAAAAAAAAAACATTTAGGTCATATCAGGCCCCTCACTAGCTTTCAAACGCGAAAGAGGAACAAAGTACTAAGTTAATTGAAGCTATAAAATCTGAAATCTGCTAATATCTGAAGTTGAAAAGCTCTAACAAAAATAGGCTGCTGCCTAAGATGGAATATACACTATCATTAAAACTCTTCAAACTTCACCAAATTTCAGTGTGCTATAAAAACTAACAATAAGCTGTGTAGATGTACACAAATAGCTAAACCTAATACCAATCAGTGTCAGGTATAACAAAAGTCTTACTGCTTACCAGTGAGAGAAAGCGCTACCTTACTGTTGCAGCACCATTGCACACAATAATCTGCCCCAAAGCAATGCTCAGCACCCTTATACTCCTTACTAATAACTCAGACACCGACTTACTCTCTTACACTAATAACTCAGGCACCAACTTACTGTCTTACACTAATAAGTCAGGCGCATACTTACTGTCTTACACTAATAACTCAGACACCTACTCACTCTCTTACACTAATAACTCAGACACTTAATAACTCAGACACCTACTCACTGTCTTACACTAGTAACTCAGGCACCTACTTACTCTCTTACACTAATAACTCAGGCACCTACCTACTATTTTACACTAATAAGTCAGGCACCTACTTACTGTCTTACACTACTAACTCAGACACCTACTTACACTCTTACACTAGTAACTCAGGCACCTACTTACTATCTTAAACTAATAACTCAGGCACCTACTTTCTGTCATACACTAGTAACTCAGGCACCTACTTACTCTCATACACTAATGACTCAGGCACCTGCTTACTATCTTACACTAATAACTCAGGCACATACTTAATATCTTACACTAATAACTCAGGCACCTACTTACTCTCTTACCCTAGTAACTCAGGCACCTACATACCATTTTACACTAATAACTCAGGCACCTAGTTACCCTCCTACACTAGTAAGTCAGACACCTACTTACTGTCTTACACTAGTAACTCAGGCACCTACTCACTCTCTTGCACCAAAAACTCAGGCACCTACTTACTCTCTTACACTAGTAACTCAGGCACCTACTTACTGTTTTACACTAGTAACTCAGGCACCTACTTACTATCTTACACTAATCATTCAGGCCCCTACTTACTATCTTACACTAAAAACTCAGGCACCTATTTATTGTCTTACACTAATAACTCAGGCACCTACTTACTATCTTACACTAATAATTCAGGCACCTACTTACTCTTTTACACTAGTAACTCAGGCACCTACTTACTGTTTTACATTAGTAACTCAGGCACCTACTTACTATCTTACACTAATAACTCAGGTGCCTGCTTAATCTCTTTCCCTAGAAATTCAGGCACCTACTTTCTGTCTTAAACTAGTAACTCAGGAACCTACTTACTCTCTTACACTAATAACTCAAGCACTTATTTCCTATCTTACGCTAATAGCTTAGGCACCTACTTATTCTCTTACACTAGTAACTCAGGCACCTACTTACTATCTTACACTAATAACTCAGGCACCTACTTACTATCTTACACTAATAACTCAGGCACCTACTTACTCTCTTACACTAGTAACTCAGGCACCTACTTACTGTCTTACACTAGTAACTCAGGCACCTACTCATTCTCTTACACTAATAACTCAGAAACCTACCTACTCTCTTACACTAATAACTCAGGCACCTACTTACTCTCTTACACTAATAACTCAGGCACCTACTTACTATCTTACACTAATAACTCAGGCACCTACTAACTGTCTTACACTAATAACTCAGGCACCTACTTACTGTCTTACACTAGTAACTCAGGCACCTACTCACTCTCTTACACTAATAACTCAGGCACCTACTTACTCTCTTACACTAGTAACTCAGGCACCTACTTACTATCTTACACTAATAACTCAGGCACCTACTTACTATCTTACACTAATAACTCAGGCACCTACTTACTCTCTTACACTAGTAACTCAGGCACCTACTTACTATCTTACACTAATAACTCAGGCACCTACTTACCCTCTTAACCTAGTAAACCTGGCACCTACTTACTGTTTTACACTAGTCACTCAGGCACCTATTCACTCTCTTACAGTACAAACTCAGGCACCTACTTACCCACTTACACTAGTAACTCAGGCACCTACTTACTGTTTTACACTAGTAACTCAGGCACCTACTTACTATCTTACACTAATAACTCAGGCACCTACTTACTGTCTTACACTAATAACTCAGGCACCTACTTACTCTCTTACACTAGTAACTCAGGCACCTACTTACTGTCTTACACTTCTCTTACACTAATAAATCAGACACCTACTCACTTTCTTACACTAGTAACTCTAGCATCTACTTACTCTCTTACACTAGTAACTCAGGCACCTACTCACTTACTATCTTACACTAATAACTCAGGCACCTACTTACTGTCTTGCACTAATAACTCAGGCACCTACTTACTCTCTTACACTAGTAACTCAGGCACCTACTCACTCTCTTACACTAATAAATAAGTCACCTACTCAATCTTTTACACTAGTAACTCAGGCATCTACTTACTGTCTTACACTTGTAACTCAGGCACCTACTTACTCTCTTACACTAATAACTCAGGCACCTACTTACTCTCTTACACTAGTAACTCAGGCACCTACTTACTGTCTTACACTAGTAACTCAGGCACCTACTTACTATCTTACACTAATAACTCAGGCACCTACTTACTATCTTACACTAATAACTCAGGCACCTACTTACTGTCTTACACTAATAACTCAGGCACCTACTTACTATCTTACACTAATAACTCAGGCACCTACTTACTCTTACACTAATAACTCAGGCACCTACTTACTCTCTTACACTAGTAACTCAGGCACCTACTTACTGTCTTACACTAGTAACTCAGGCACCTACTTACTCTCTTACACTAATAACTCAGGCACCTACTTACTATCTTACACTAATAACTCAGGCACCTACTTACTATCTTACACTAATAACTCAGGCACCTACTTACTCTCTTACACTAGTAACTCAGGCACCTACTTACTATCTTACACTAATAACTCAGGCACCTACTTACTATCTTACACTAATAACTCAGGCACCTACTTACTCTTACACTAGTAACTCAGGCACCTACTTACCCTCTTAACCTAGTAACTCAGGCACCTACTTACTGTCTTACACTAAAAACGCAGGCACCTACTTACTATCTTACATTAATAAATCAGGCACCTACTCACTGTCTTACAGTAGTAACTCAGGCACGTGCTCAATTTCTTACACTAATAACTCAGACACCTACTTACTCTCTTACACTAGTAACTCAGGCACCTACTTACTGTCTTACACTAGTAACTCAGGCACCTACTTACTCTTACACTAATAACTCAGGCACCTACTTACTCTCTTACACTAGTAACTCAGGCACCTACTTACTATCTTACACTAATAACTCAGGCACCTACTTACTGTCTTACACTAATAACTCAGACACCTACTTACTCTCTTACACTAGTAACTCAGGCACCTACTTACTATCTTACACTAATAACTCAGGCACCTACTTACTCTCTTACACTAATAACTCAGGCACCTACTTACTGTCTTACACTAATAACTCAGGCACCTACTTACTATCTTACACTAATAACTCAGGCACCTACTTACTCTTACACTAATAACTCAGGCACCTACTTACTGTCTTACACTAGTAACTCAGGCACCTACTATCTTACACTAATAACTCAGGCACCTACTTACTATCTTACACTAATAACTCAGGCACCTACTTACTATCTTACACTAATAACTCAGGCACCTACTTACTGTCTTACACTAGTAACTCAGGCACCTACTTACTGTCTTACACTAGTAACTCAGGCACCTACTTACTATCTTACACTAATAACTCAGGCACCTACTTACTGTCTTACACTAATAACTCAGGCACCTACTTACTGTCTTACACTAGTAACTCAGGCACCTACTTACTCTCTTACACTAATAACTCAGGCACCTACTTACTCTCTTACACTAGTAACTCAGGCACCTACTTACTGTCTTACACTAGTAACTCAGGCACCTACTTACTGTCTTACACTAGTAACTCAGGCACCTACTTACTCTCTTACACTAATAACTCAGGCACCTACTTACTATCTTACACTAATAACTCAGGCACCTACTTACTATCTTACACTAATAACTCAGGCACCTACTTACTGTCTTACACTAGTAACTCAGGCACCTACTTACTGTCTTACACTAATAACTCAGGCACCTACTTACTATCTTACACTAATAACTCAGGCACCTACTTACTCTCTTACACTAATAACTCAGGCACCTACTTACTATCTTACACTAATAACTCAGGCACCTACTTACTCTCTTACACTAATAACTCAGGCACCTACTTACTGTCTTACACTAATAACTCAGGCACCTACTTACTATCTTACACTAATAACTCAGGCACCTACTTACTCTCTTACACTAATAACTCAGGCACCTACTTACTCTCTTACACTAGTAACTCAGGCACCTACTTACTGTCTTACACTAATAACTCAGGCACCTACTTACTCTCTTACACTAGTAACTCAGGCACCTACTTACTATCTTACACTAATAACTCAGACACCTACTTACTGTCATACACTAGTAACTCAGGCACCTACTTACTGTCATACACTAGTAACTCAGGCACCTACTTACTATCTTACACTAATAACTCAGGCACCTACTTACTATCTTACACTAATAACTCAGGCACCTACTTACTGTCTTACACTAGTAACTCAGGCACCTACTTACTGTCTTACACTAGTAACTCAGGCACCTACTTACTATCTTACACTAATAACTCAGGCACCTACTTACTATCTTACACTAATAACTCAGGCACCTACTTACTCTCTTACACTAGTAACTCAGGCACCTACTTACTGTTTTACACTAGTAACTCAGGCACCTACTTACTGTCTTACACTAATAACTCAGGCACCTACTTACTGTCTTACACTAATAACTCAGGCACCTACTTACTATCTTACACTAATAACTCAGGCACCTACTTACTGTCTTACACTAATAACTCAGGCACCTACTTACTGTCTTACACTAATAACTCAGGCACCTACTTGCTATCTTACACTAATAACTCAGGCACCTGCTTACTCTTACCCTAGTAACTCAGGCACCTACTTACTGTCTTACACTAGTAACTCAGGCACCTACTTACTCTCTTACACTAATAACTCAGGCACCTACTTACTATCTTACACTAATAACTCAGGCACCTACTTACTATCTTACACTAATAACTTAGGCACCTACTTACTCTCTTACATTAGTTACTCAGGCACCTACTGTCTGTCTTGCACTAATAACTCAGGCACCTACTTACTATCTTACACTAATAACTCAGGCACCTACTTACTCTCTTACACTAGTAACTCAGGCACCTACTTACTATCTTACACTAATAACTCAGGCACCTACTTACTATCTTACACTAATAACTCAGGCACCTACTTACTCTCTTACCCTAGTAACTCAGGCACCTACTTACTATCTTACACTAATAACTCAGGCACCTACTTACCCTCTTACACTAGTAACTCAGCCACCTACTTACTGTTTTACATGAGTAACTCAGGCACCTACTCACTCTCTTACACTAATAACTCAGGCACCTATTTACTCTCTTACACTAGTAACTCAGGCATCTACTTACTGTTTTACACTAGTAACTCAGGCACCTACTTACTATCTTACACTGATAACTCAGGCACCTACTTACTATCTTACACTAATAACTCAGGCACCTACTTACTGTCTTACACTAATAACTCAGGCACCTACTTACTATCTTACACTAATAACTCAGGCACCTACTTACTCTCTTACACTAGTAACTCAGGCACCTACTTACTGTCTTACACTAGTAACTCAGGCACCTACTTACTCTCTTACACTAATAACTCAGGCACCTACTTACTCTCTTACACTAATAACTCAGGCACCTACTTACTATCTTACACTAATAACTCAGGCACCTACTTACTCTCTTACACTAGTAACTCAGGCACCTACTTACTCTCTTACACTAATAACTCAGGCACCTACTTACTATCTTACACTAATAACTCAGGCACCTACTTACTCTCTTACACTAGTAACTCAGGCACCTACTTACTATCTTACACTAATAACTCAGGCACCTACTTACTGTCTTACACTAGTAACTCAGGCACCTACTTACTATCTTACACTAATAACTCAGGCACCTACTTACCCTCTTACACTAGTAACTCAGGCACCTACTTACTGTCTTACACTAGTAACTCAGGCACCTACTTACTCTCTTACACTATTAACTCAGGCACCTACTTACTGTTTTACACTAGTAACTCAGGCACCTACTTACTATCTTACACTAATAACTCAGGCACCTACTTACTATCTTACACTAATAACTCAGGCACCTACTTACTGTCTTACACTAATAACTCAGGCACCTACTTACTATCTTACACTAATAACTCAGGCACCTACTTACTCTCTTACACTAGTAACTCAGGCACCTACTTACTGTCTTACACTAGTAACTCAGGCACCTACTTACTGTCTTACACTAATAACTCAGGCACCTACTTACTGTCTTACACTAATAACTCAGGCACCTACTTACTATCTTACACTAATAACTCAGGCACCTACTTACTATCTTACACTAATAACTCAGGCACCTACTTACTCTCTTACACTAATAACTCAGGCACCTACTTACTATCTTACACTAATAACTCAGGCACCTACTTACTCTCTTACACTAATAACTCAGGCACCTACTTAATCTTGTACACTAATAACTCAGGCACCTACTTACTATCTTACATTAATAACTTGGGCAGCTACTTAATCTCTTACACTAATAACTCAGGCACCTACTTACTCTGTTACACTAGTAACTCAGGCACCTACTTACTGTCTTACACTAATAACTCAGGCACCTACTTACTCTCTTACACTAGTAACTCAGGCACCTACTTACTATCTTACACTAATAACTCAGGCACCTACTTACTCTCTTACACTAGTAACTCAGGCACCTACTTACTGTCTTACACTAGTAACTCAGGCACCTACTTACTATCTTACACTAATAACTCAGACACCTACTTACTATATTACACTACTAATAACTCAGACACCTACTTACTGTCATACACTAGTAACTCAGGCACCTACTTACTGTCTTACACTAGTAACTCAGGCACCTACTTACTATCTTACACTAATAACTCAGGCACCTACTTACTATCTTACACTAATAACTCAGGCACCTACTTACTATCTTACACTAATAACTCAGGCACCTACTTACTCTCTTACACTAGTAACTCAGGCACCTACTTACTGTCTTACACTAGTAACTCAGGCACCTACTTACTGTCTTACACTAATAACTCAGGCACCTACTTACTATCTTACACTAATAACTCAGGCACCTACTTACTGTCTTACACTAGTAACTCAGGCACCTACTTACTGTCTTACACTAATAACTCAGGCACCTACTTACTATCTTACACTAATAACTCAGGCACCTACTTACTCTCTACACTAGTAACTCAGGCACCTACTTACTGTCTTACACTAGTAACTCAGGCACCTACTTACTCTCTTACACTAATAACTCAGGCACCTACTTACTATCTTACACTAATAACTCAGGCACCTACTTACTATCTTACACTAATAACTCAGGCACCTACTTACTGTCTTACACTAGTAACTCAGGCACCTACTTACTGTCTTACACTAATAACTCAGGCACCTACTTACTATCTTACACTAATAACTCAGGCACCTACTTACTCTCTTACACTAGTAACTCAGGCACCTACTTACTGTCTTACACTAATAACTCAGGCACCTACTTACTATCTTACACTAATAACTCAGGCACCTACTTACTCTCTTACACTAGTAACTCAGGCACCTACTTACTATCTTACACTAATAACTCAGGCACCTACTTACTCTCTTACACTAGTAACTCAGGCACCTACTTACTGTCTTACACTAGTAACTCAGGCACCTACTTACTCTCTTACACTAATAACTCAGGCACCTACTTACTCTCTTACACTAGTAACTCAGGCACCTACTTACTGTCTTACACTAGTAACTCAGGCACCTACTTACTATCTTACACTAATAACTCAGGCACCTACTTACTATCTTACACTAATAACTCAGGCACCTACTTACTGTCTTACACTAATAACTCAGGCACATACTTACTATCTTACACTAATAACTTAGGCACCTACTTATTCTCTTACACTAGTAACTCAGGCACCTACTTACTGTCTTACACTAGTAACTCAGGCACCTCTTATACTGATAACTCAGACACCTACTTACTCTCTTACACTAATAAATCTGACACCTGTTTACTCTCTTGCACTAGTAACTCAGGCACCTACTTACTCTCTTACACTAATAACTCAGGCACCTACTTACTGTCTTACACTAGTAACTCAGGCACCTACTTACTCTCTTACACTAATAACTCAGGCACCTACTTACTATCTTACACTAATAACTCAGGCACCTACTTACTCTCTTACACTAGTAACTCAGGCACCTACTTACTATCTTACACTAATAACTCAGGCACCTACTTACTATCTTACACTAATAACTCAGGCACCTACTTACTCTCTTACACTAGTAACTCAGGCACCTACTTACTATCTTACACTAATAACTCAGGCACCTACTTACTCTCTTACACTAGTAACTCAGGCACCTACTTACTGTCTTACACTAGTAACTCAGGCACCTACTTACTATCTTACACTAATAACTCAGGCACCTACTTACCCTCTTACACTAGTAACTCAGGCACCTACTTACTGTCTTACACTAATAACTCAGGCACCTACTTACTCTCTTACACTAGTAACTCAGGCACCTACTTACTGTTTTACACTAGTAACTCAGGCACCTACTTACTATCTTACACTAATAACTCAGGCACCTACTTACTATCTTACACTAATAACTCAGGCACCTACTTACTGTCTTACACTAATAACTCAGGCACCTACTTACTATCTTACACTAATAACTCAGGCACCTACTTACTCTCTTACACTAGTAACTCAGGCACCTACTTACTGTTTTACACTAGTAACTCAGGCACCTACTTACTATCTTACACTAATAACTCAGGCACCTACTTACTGTCTTACACTAATAACTCAGGCACCTACTTACTATCTTACACTAATAACTCAGGCACCTACTTACTATCTTACACTAATAACTCAGGCACCTACTTACTCTCTTACACTAGTAACTCAGGCACCTACTTACTATCTTACACTAATAACTCAGGCACCTACTTACTCTCTTACACTAGTAACTCAGGCACCTACTTACTGTCTTACACTAGTAACTCAGGCACCTACTTACTATCTTACACTAATAACTCAGGCACCTACTTACTATCTTACACTAATAACTCAGGCACCTACTTACTCTCTTACACTAGTAACTCAGGCACCTACTTACTCTCTTACACTAATAACTCAGGCACCTACTTACTCTCTTACACTAGTAACTCAGGCACCTACTTACTATCTTACACTAATAACTCAGGCACCTACTTACTGTCTTACACTAATAACTCAGGCACCTACTTACTATCTTACACTAATAACTCAGGCACCTACTATCTTACACTAATAACTCAGGCACCTACTTACTCTCTTACACTAGTAACTCAGGCACCTACTTACTGTCTTACACTAATAACTCAGGCACCTACTTACTCTCTTACACTAGTAACTCAGGCACCTACTTACTGTCTTACACTAGTAACTCAGGCACCTACTTACTATCTTACACTAATAACTCAGGCACCTACTTACTATCTTACACTAATAACTCAGGCACCTACTTACTGTCTTACACTAGTAACTCAGGCACCTACTTACTGTCTTACACTAATAACTCAGGCACCTACTTACTATCTTACACTAATAACTCAGGCACCTACTTACTGTCTTACACTAATAACTCAGGCACCTACTTACTATCTTACACTAATAACTCAGGCACCTACTTACTCTCTTACACTAGTAACTCAGGCACCTACTTACTGTCTTACACTAGTAACTCAGGCACCTACTTACTATCTTACACTAATAACTCAGGAACCTACTTACTGTCTTACACTAATAACTCAGGCACCTACTTACTATCTTACACTAATAACTCAGGCACCTACTTACTCTCTTACACTAGTAACTCAGGCACCTACTTACTGTCTTACACTAATAACTCAGGCACCTACTTACTATCTTACACTAATAACTCAGGCACCTACTTACTCTCTTACACTAGTAACTCAGGCACCTACTTACTATCTTACACTAGTAACTCAGGCACCTACTCACTCTCTTACACTAATAACTCAGACACCTACTTACTCTCTTACACTAGTAACTCTGGCACCTACTCACTATCTTACACTAATAACTCAGGCACCTACTTACTCTCTTACACTAGTAACTCAGGCACCTACTTACTGTTTTACACTAGTAACTCAGGCACCTACTTACTCTCTTACACTAATAACTCAGGCACCTACTTACTCTCTTACACTAGTAACTCAGGCACCTACTTACTGTCTTACACTAGTAACTCAGGCACTTACTCACTTACACTAATAACTCAGGCACCTACTTACTCTCTTACACTAATAACTCAGGCACCTACTTACTATCTTACACTAATAACTCAGGCACCTACTTACTGTCTTACACTAATAACTCAGGCACCTACTTACTCTCTTACACTAATAACTCAGGCACCTACTTACTATCTTACACTAATAACTCAGGCACCTACTTACTCTCTTACACTAATAACTCAGGCACCTACTTACTCTCTTACACTAGTAACTCAGGCACCTACTTACTGTCTTACACTAATAACTCAGGCACCTACTTACTCTCTTACACTAGTAACTCAGGCACCTACTTACTATCTTACACTAATAACTCAGGCACCTACTTACTGTCTTACACTAGTAACTCAGGCACCTACTTACTGTCTTACACTAGTAACTCAGGCACCTACTTACTATCTTACACTAATAACTCAGGCACCTACTTACTATCTTACACTAATAACTCAGGCACCTACTTACTATCTTACACTAATAACTCAGGCACCTACTTACTCTCTTACACTAGTAACTCAGGCACCTACTTACTGTCTTACACTAATAACTCAGGCACCTACTTACTGTCTTACACTAATAACTCAGGCACCTACTTACTGTCTTACACTAATAACTCAGGCACCTACTTACTCTCTTACACTAATAACTCAGGCACCTACTTACTATCTTACACTAATAACTCAGGCACCTACTTACTCTCTTACACTAGTAACTCAGGCACCTACTTACTGTCTTACACTAGTAACTCAGGCACCTACTCACTCTCTTACACTAATAACTCAGGCACCTACTTACTCTCTTACACTAGTAACTCAGGCACCTACTTACTGTCTTACACTAGTAACTCAGGCACCTACTTACTATCTTACACTAATAACTCAGGCACCTACTTACTCTCTTACACTAGTAACTCAGGCACCTACTTACTGTCTTACACTAGTAACTCAGGCACCTACTTACTGTCTTACACTAGTAACTCAGGCACCTACTTACTATCTTACACTAATAACTCAGGCACCTACTTACTGTCTTACACTAATAACTCAGGCACCTACTTACTCTCTTACACATGTAACTCAGGCACCTACTTACTCTCTTACACCAGTAACTCAGGCACCTACTTACTGTCTTACACTAGTAACTTACTCTCTTACACAATACTGCAGCACAGGTTAAAGCTGCATTGTCTAAGGCCAAGAATACAGCTTCCATGGGACCCGACAATACCCCTGACTGTGTTCTACATGAACTACAAAGTTAACTGGCACCACATCTGTGTGCTCTGTTCACTCACTGCCTCACCTCAGGCTTTGTCTCTACCGAATGGCACTCTGCTCCAGTCATCCCTCTCCATAAATTGAGGGGTGTCTACAAACCCTGGAAATTATCGCCCCATTAGCCTGACGAGTCTGATATGTAAGGCTATGGAGTGCATCATCATGTACCTAATTAACAAAGATATAGGGAATCTCCAAACTCTAGATCCCACACAATTTGGTTTTATGAAAGGTAGATCATGCCTGGTCAACCTGTTTGACTTCTTTGAGTCAGTCACCAGAGCAGTGGATGAAGCTAAGGCAGTTCATACAGCCTACCTAAATCTGGCAAAGGCCTTTGATACCATTCCTCACTCAGGAATTATTGATAAACTCATCTAACTAGGCATCAACCCTATATCATTAGGTGGGTTGCAAATCGGCTCACAGATAGAACCCACAGTGTGAAAGTAGCGCACTCCAAGTCAGACTGCCGACCAGTCACGACTGGAGTCCCACAGGAATCGGTCCTGGGTCCTCTCCTGTTTGGCATCTACTTCTCAGAAGTCCAGACCAATGCAGAAGGACTCTGGCTGACCAGATTCACAGACAACTGCAATCTGGGAGCCATTATTAACTCCCCAAGTGATGCAGAGATCCAACAGAAAGGTCTCACTGAGACCAATGACTGGTGTCGAAACCATGGCCTTAAGCTTAATGCCAAAAAATCTGTCATTATCCCCTTTGGGAAAAACTCAATTCCCACTAATTACCACATTGATGAGAGCCCACTGAACACTGAAGTGTTATAAGAGATCTGGGGACACAGGTTGACAGCAACCTCTCCTTCGACCACCACATTACCACTGGGGTCAGAAAGTCCTTTTAAGTGGCACATCTCATTACCAAGGGTTTTGCATCCAGGAAGAAAAAGGTCATCATTTCTCTCTACTCTTCGCTCATTAGACCAATCATAGAGTATAATGCCCCATTCAGCATGTACCTCACTAGACACCTGCAACAGCTGGAGATGCCACAAAAGTACCTCACGAAGAGGATCCTAGGCCTTAAACACATGTCCTACATGGACAGACTCAAAAACTCCAGCTATTCTCTGTCTCATATGATCTACTAAGAGGCGATCTCTGCTTGACTTACAAAGCCATGTCTGATCCAGCTCTGTTAGAAATGCTACATCTAAAGAAATCCCAATCCCTCTGCACCACATGCTCCAGAGACCTCAACCTCATTGCCACAATCAACAGAACATGCTGGAGGGACAGGTTCATAACCCAGAGACTACCCATGCTCTGGAATAGACTTCCCATACATGTCACGACGAGCACCTCACTAGCCCTCTTCAAGCAAAATGTTGATGACTGGATGAGAAATAGAAAGTTCACAACGGGGATCACTGCAGTGGCTCTACTTGATAGAGGCACTGAGAACTAACGACGGGCGGCACAATACCAGGACATTTCTAGGGGCTAGGCTTGAAAAGGCCCTAGGGCCATTAGCATAGTACACACCTATGAACCTATCTTTCACTAATAACTCAGGCACCTACTTATTGTTCTTACACTAATAACTCAGGCACCTACTTACTCACACTAATAACTCAGACACCTACTTACTGTCATACACTAGTAACTCAGGCACCTACTTACTGTCATACACTAGTAACTCAGGCACCTGCTTACTATCTTACACTAATAACTCAGACACCTACTTACTATCTTACACTAATAACTCAGGCACCTACTTACTATCTTACAGTAATAACTCTGACACCTACTTACTCTCTTACACTAGTATCTCAGGCACCTACTTACTGTCTTACACTTGTAAATCAGGCACCTACTTACTGTCTTACACTAATAACTCAGACACCTACTTACTGTCTTACACTAATAACTCAGGCACCTATTTACTATCTTTCACTAATAACTCAGGCACCTACTTACTGTCTTACACTAATAACTCAGGCACCTACTTACTCTCTTACACTAATAACTCAGGCACCTACTTACTATCTTACACTAATAACTCAGGCACTTACTTAATCTCTTACACTAATAACTTAGGCACCTACTTACTCTCTTACACTAATAACTCAGGCACCTACTTACTATCTTACATTAATATCTCGGGCACCTACTTAATCTCTTACACTAATAACTCAGGTACCTACTTACTCTGTTACACTAGTAACTCAGGTACCTACTTACTCTGTTACACTAATAACTCAGGCACTTACTTACTATCTTACACTAATAACTTAGGCATCTACTTTACCAAACCAACAGTGACCCGGAAGTAAGATTATAGGATTAATGGTATGGTATGTTTTAATAACCTGCATGTTTGATGTTCTTCAGTTGCACAAATACATGCTCACCATTAGTCTTAATCTGTTATATACTTCTATTGTATATTTACCTTTTAGTATATTTTCAGCTGCCATGTACTCATTATTTGGAGAATAGCTTCCTGTATAACTGCCTTGTAATCAACCAATTGTGCTATTTCACAGTTTCATTTGAGCCCTGGGCATGCCTGAAAAGGTTCTGTAAACCAGCCCACCTATGGAGTAAAGAAATGACATACAAAACAAATACAAACAGGGAATTTTCTTGGGCTAGGCTTATATAGGCTTCAGGGCCGTTAGCCTAGTACACACCTATGAACCTATGAACCTAAGTAAAGCCTTAATAAAAATCAGCCGGAGAAATAGGGTGAATTGTGTTTGTAGATGGGCCAGAGTTAGCACTAGGGTGGCATAGAAGTGAATTATCATCTAAAGTTTTTATTTTTCGTTATTTATTTTGCTCTCTTTGCCTCCAATGTCTGCCAGTCATCAGCCCCGTCCTGACTAATTAGGGCATTAGTTCCCCATTCCCAAGTTCAGTGTTTTTTTTTTTTACTTTGCATGCTCTAACTCCCAACACTCACCTGGCAAAGCATAGGAGAGGGATATGCAGTGGTCTGATGGCACAGGACATCCCTCACCTGTGTAACAATCATTTCCACTTAGCATCCCTTCCTGTCCTCCAAAGCATTACAATTGGGCTTTCTGGTATCCCACCAGGGAGAGTGCATCACAGATGAATTGTTCAACTACTGAAATTGCCCATTTGGATGCAAAAATAGAAAGAGATATTGGTTTATTAAAAACAAGTCTATATAGGAAGGAGGCCCTTGCAAATAGATATACACATATGAACGGCATGTACACCCCCCATATTTTTAAGGGTATAATAAAGGGACAATTCATGAGGGTTAGCAGATTAAACACTGATGAAACCAAATGTTTGAAACAAATGAAGGAAATGGCCTCAGAGTTTAAGGAGAGAGGGTATAATGAAATGATTTTAACAGAAATTATGAATAAAGTAATAAATGAAAGAATGCAAACAGCTTCCCCTTATTTCAGTAAATTTAATATCTCAAATACAGTATCCAACATTCATCCACAACATGGGGCTAAAGTTCAATATGTTACTACTTATAACCTTAGAACTAGGGAGGTAGAAAGAATTATAAGGAGGAATTAGAAAATTTTAATGTCTATGCCTGAATTAAAAAATGTAATAGATTAGAAACCCAAGTTTCCATATAGGAATTGTATAAGTTTAAAAAGGAGATTATGCTATAAAGACCTTAATGTAAACAATATTGATGGGTTTAGTGGTAAGGCTGGAAATTCCCATGTTACAGCTGTAGTTGTTGCAGAGATATTACTGATGTCACAACCTTTATACATCCAGTAGCTAAGATATTGTATCAGTTTCGATGTCAGGCAATATGTAATACTACATTCATTATATATTTAGGAACTTGCTGTAAATGCAATAGCTTCTATGTGGGGAAATGCAGCCGTAAGCTTAAAGATCACATCATTGAATATAAATTAGCTATATGTAGGGGTATGAAGACAAATGGTCTGGCTAAACATGTTTTAGATACGGACTCAACTCATGAGTTTAAATTCAGAGTGATTGATGTGATACATAGGAATCCTAGAGGTGGTGATGTTAACAATACATTGGAAATAGCTGAATATAGCATAAATAGTCATGTTTGTGCTATAGATTATTAAGGGATGGTTTGAAGTGATGGCAGGAGATATCACTTGTTAGTCTATTGTCCAATGCTTTGCAGACATGACCAGGAGCAATCCATGAGCAGTATCACCTCATTGCTCAAACCTGCAGAGCATCTATCATTTCCATGCCATTATCTGATGTGATCTACGTTGGTCACAGTATGGTTGGAAAATGTGGGGATGACATTACAGTTGCTTCCTAGTTCCTGTGGATAGCTGCAAAATGAAGTTTGTATCTGTTATAGTGCAGGTGAAATATATGTATTTATACAACTGTCTTAATATTTACATTTTAGAATTTTGGATGGTTGGGTAAACTGATATTGCAGATGCGTGCTATGATAAGCAACACCCTAGGATACTGTGACAATCAGGGTTTTAGTTTACTGTTTTCATTTGGTTAGTGTACACTTGGATACCCAAACTCCCATAAGCTCACATTTCAATAACTATAAATTGTATTAGTTGGTGGTTGTCTTCTACTGAATGTGTGTTCTACATTAAAAGAGTTCTGTTGCCCCAGGGTCTAGGGCAACATGTGATTTTTGTGAATTGTGTAGAGCCTTGGAATGTGTTTCTCAGTTTGTTCCTAAGTATTGTGGACAATCTTTATGAATATTGCCCATAACTTATTGTTATGTCTGAAGTGATAAAGCTCTTCACTTCAGTATAGTTGGTTCTGTTATATGATCAGTCTAGGCTGATTGTTTGCCAGTATAAAATGTTCATTTAAAAATCATCCTTATACTTCCTGTAAGGCACCAATCACTTTTTTCAAGCTTACCAAAAAGTTTTGCATTTTTTATTTTAAATAATGTACTGAGTGATGTGTTTTTGAGTGAATTAAGTAAGTGTTATATAGAGGAGAATATATTGAAGAAATAAGACTTTATATAAAAATGAAATGGTAGAAGGTCTGATGAATGGGAAGGGATCACTGATATAGTAAGGTACATGGTAACATTGCATGGCTATCTGTTGATTTATTTCTGGTATTTTTAATGTAAAGAGGCATTTGAAATGTAGAAAGGGAATTACTAGCACTGAAGATTTTGAAGTAGATTTAAGTAGACAAACATAGAATCTCTTGCCACTCTTTTAACCACCAAATCAAGCAGGGATGTACATGGTAACTCTGGTGGAAATTTGTGTCACTCAGTCTAGTCCTCAAGACTAGCCTTAACAGTAACCAAAGCAGTAGTTTGTTGGACCTGTAGTGGTAGTTTATTGCTTAGGCTAGGAATACGCTGATTTAGGAATATATTTCTCCAGTGAGTCTTGCTTATTTTTTCATGTAGACAAACACCTTAGTGCAGGTGTTTGTAGAGCCATATTTTTTAATATAGAAGGTGAAATAAAGTACAAAAGAAAGATATGGCATATCCAGATGTATATGCATTGGTAAAAGATGAATACTCTTTATGGGACTTCGTGTTAAGTGCAGGAAATATATTCTGGGTGTGTGAGGAATTGAAAAATGATAAAAACGAACGTAAAATGAAATATGATATTTTAAGGGTATCAGGTTATGAGTTACAGTGTCAGAAAGCAGAAAAAGTAAGTTGGAAAGGTAGGATAAAAATGCATAAATGAGACAGAATACATGGAAAGTGTGGATACTGAATAAACTCCAAAAAGCACATGCATTTATATGCTTTCTAATCCCAAATTATTGTAAGTGGCTGCAATGTTTTCTGTTATGAAGTGAATGTAATGCTTACAAGATATGTTTTGTTTTTCTTTAATATTGTTGACAGGATTAAATATGGCAAAATAACAGTTCAGTTTCCAAGAGTAGACAGGATGAAGCAATGGATATTGTGGAAGCACTAGGT
>NC_056738.1:313416708-313431708 GCF_019279795.1 Protopterus annectens
CTCAGTTTGGATTTGTCAAAGGGAGATCATGCCTATTAAATCTGGTGGACTTCTTTGAGACATGCACCAAGGCCTTGAAAGAAGGGAAATATGTACACACAGCCTACCTAGACTTAGTCAAGGCATTTGACATTATTCCCCACTCAGGTATCATTGACAAACTCAAAACTCACCCAGCTAGGTATCAACCCTTTTATCGTTTGATTGGTCACTAACTGGCTGACTGATAGAACCCATATAGTCAAAATAGGGGAATCCACCTCCAACAGCAGACCTGTAACCAGTGGTGCTCCACAGGGATCAGTCCTGGGACCTCTACTGTTTGGAATCTATTTCTCCAAAGTACAGGCAAAAATTAAAGGTCTGTAGCTGACAAAGTTTTGCAAACTGGGAGGGGTCATAGAATCTCCAAATGATGTCAACATCATACAAGAGAGTCTTTATACAAACAAATAATTTGGTGCCTAAGTCATGGCCTTAAACTCAATGCACAAAAATCTATTATCATCCCTTTCAGTAAGAGCAATGTTCCTCCTAACTACCACATCAATAGCAACACCTTAAGTGCGCACTCACTGGTGAGAGACCTGGGAACACAGGTTGACAGCAACCTTACCTTTGACCACCGTATCTCCACAGTGGTAAAAAGGGCATTCTATAGTTCTCATCTCATAAGTAAGGGCATTGCTTCCAGAAAAAAAAAAGAAGTTATAACCCCCATGTACTCTTCCCTCATCAGGCCAATAACTGAGTACAATGCCCTTTTTGGTATGTACCTTTCAGAGCAGCTGTAGCAATTGAAGGGGCCACAAAGGTTCCTCACAAGGACGATTCAAGGTCTTCAGCATCTGTCCTTTGTGGATCATCTGAAATCACTGTCACTTTATTCTGTTTCATACAGACTACTCACAGATGATCTCTGCCTTGCATGCAAGGCAATCTCTCCCTGCTTTACTGGAAATGCTGCATATCCAAGTCAAATGGTACACGGGTTATTCGCTCTAAAGACCTTAACCTAGTATGTGACATTAGTAGAATCTGCTGGAGATACAGATTTGTCTCCCAGAGGTTACCACACCTTTGGAACAGACTTCCACTTCATGTCAAACAGAGCATCTCATTTGGCCCTCTTCAAATGCAATCTGGACACTCCGGGGGCTCCAACTGTGCTCCTCTTGGACAGGGGCAATAGGTACTGATCATGGAAATAAGGTTAGAACTTGGCTAGGTATGTAAGGGCCCTAGGGCCATTAGCCTAGTAACTTCCTATGATCCCTTGATCCATATGTGCATGTGTACACATGTAATGGACATACACTCACACACATATCTGTGTGTGTGTGTGTGTGTATGTGTGTGTGTGTGTGTGTGTGTATATATATATATATATATATATATATATATATATATATATGGCTATAGATATATGCACGCTTATATACGTAATATTAAATATTATAGGAATAACCAATGAATGGGCATGGTATATTGAGAATTTACCTGCAGCTGGTGTGGTTTAATTACAAGGGCGAAGCCCAACCTGGAATCTTAGGTCTTCTAACAAGCAGGTCCTTAGCATATCAAAACCCAACAAATGAGCTGGACAAAGCATTTAGTCCTATTTCATTGCCAAGCTATGGAATGCTCTACCTCCCTCTATTATTCAACTAGATTCTATAAAAGCATTCAAATCTACACTAAGGTGCCAGTACCTTAATAATCATATATGTTCCTGCAATCACATGCCTAAGCCACCATAAACAAGTTATTTCTTTTACAAACTACTCATGTCCTTTAAGTACTTCCTTTTATATCGGTCAGTTAGCACTAAATTTACTTTATCTCAACAATTTCTCCTATTTCTAGCCATGTAAAGTGCATAACCCAGCTTACAAAAATGTTTACTTATGTAACTTTCTAACTCAATGATTTCAGGGCACTCACATTACATATGAATGTTTCTAATTCCAGCTTTAATGTTGTACTTAACATCTATACATTTGGCCGGATTCATGATGGCTTGCACGGAGTCTAAGAGTAGAGTAAGACTCCATGCAGCCATCATGTCCGACGAGCGATCCAGAAACAGCCTGCAGGGGTGTGCAAGAGAGCTCCTAAAACGTCTCTTACACGGACAGGGCTGGGATATACAAATTACCTCAACTGCAGGCGAAAGGCATGCAAATGAGGTACATTTGCGATTCAAGAAACCCGAACCTGTCCGAGTAAGATCAGTGTTATTTGCAGAAATGTACTCAGTTGACAACTGAGTACCATTCTGCAAATAGCAAAACGGAGCCGTGACAGCTCCAAATAAAGGTCGCATCCAGTGCAGGAAGCATGCCATTGGCCAAATATACGACCATTGGCAATGTTTCCCAATGCAATATGAAAAAAAAAAAATTTTTTCTCTCTGATTTCCGATGTTTAAGCGTAGCGCAGCGCTGCGCAAATGGGCTGTGCTCTAAAAACCAGAAAACTAAAAATTAAAACCCACAAATGTGGATCTTATTTAAATTGTTAATGTACAATGCAAGGGAATGGCAGGCTGAAGACAACATGGCCACCGAGTAGAGGTTGCTAAGGGGGGAAGCTCAGTCTAAGAGATGTAACCAAGCATTAGTAGGCAATCCTATGCAAAGGAGGGTTAGGATAGTGAATCGCAAGTTTACATAGCAAATGAGCACAGTCAGTGGAGTGTAGGAGTAGGATAAGGGGAGTAACAGAGTAGAAGATAGGTGACATCACGAGTGGGGTATGTATGAAAGAAGTGAACTCATTGGAGCAGAGTGGCATGTGGCAGCTGTCATTTACACATCATGGAAAGAGGTGTGTCAACAGGTAGGCTAGGTAAAGGCAAGAAATGGAAGGTGTATGCCATGGATAACACCAAAGTTTCTTGCTGAGTGGGTATGCGCGTGTGTGCGCGCCTGTAAACCCGAGTAGGACAGAGTGCGTGTATGTAAGTGTGAGTGCATGCATTTAAGCAAGAGTAAGCATGTATAAGGCTGTTTAAAGAGTTGTAAGTGCGTTTGTGCTGGTGTGCGTGCGTTTTAACCTGAATAAGCAAGTTTTAGTCCGTGTAAGCATGTGTGCGCACATGTGAGCTGCTGTGAGCGTGTTTGCTCTTGTGTGCATGGCACTGCCCCCCCCGAGGAAACAGAAAGGAAAAAGGAAGCACAACAAATAGTAGGAAGTTACCAGGGAGTACTAGCAGAGCTAACAGGTGAAAACAATCAGAATCAGGCAATTACACAGGCAGTACACTAGCACAGCCCAGCCTAGCACTTAAAACTCTGCAAACAACAGTCCATTATGTTTCTCACAACAGACACTGCAGTAAGCTAAAAGAAGTGAAAACTGAAAAAGCTTTACTGAGACAAAGAAATGTTAGGGGTTGCCATTGCTGTTATAAGACGACATATGCAACATGCTGAGGGTGGTGACAATGGAAACACTGCTGGACAACCCACAGTGAGGAGACGGAGAAGAGTGTACAGGCCCAGGGTAACCTACCAGGGGCCACATGAGCTGGAGATAGTGGAGCACTATAGAGTGGACAGAGACCTCCTGCAGCAAATTGTTGAGCTGTGCAGGCCACACCTTACACACAGAACCAACAGAGGGGAACTCATTCCAGTGGAAACCAGGGTATGTGTTGGCCTAAGAATATTAGCAACAGGTACCTTCCATAGACCAACCGGTGATATGATGGGGATATCACACGCACCAGCATCCAGGGCACTGCACCAGTTCCTGGATGCCATGTCAGCACATGTCGGTGATCATGTATATTTCCCCAATTCCTGTGAGGTATTGGCCAGCAATATGCGTCTCTTCCAGCAAATAGCAGAATACCCTGAGGTAGTGGGTGCAATAGACTGCACGCACATATGCATCAAAGCAACAGCCGGCGAGCGGGTTAGGGTCTACTTCAACCGCAAGGGCTTCCCCTCCATCAACTGCCAGGTCATGTGTGATGCCCAGGGCATAATACTGAATGTGTGTGCTGGCTACCCTGGAAGCTACCATAATTCCCATATCTGGCATCTGACGCAGCTGTACCAGACATTTGCCAATGGGGACATTCCACATGGTCACCTAGTGGGGGATGCTGGCTATGCACTGGAGCTGTGGCTGATGACACCCATCAGAAACGCACACACACCTGAACAGGAACACCATGATGAGGCACACGCACAAACACGTAATGTAATCGAGCGTGTGTTTGGGCTGCTCAAGTCACAGTTCTGGTGCCTGGACACATCTGGTGGAGCCTTGCAGTACTCACCAACTACATGTACCCAAATTGTCATGGTATGTGCTAGGCTACATAATATGATCCTGTGAAAACAGCTGCAGCAGGACCAGCACAGGCCTGGGCCAAACAGCCCCCCACCATTGCCAAGGCCACCACAGGCAGAGCGTGACTCGGAGGAGGAACAACCTGAGCCTGCCCCAGTAGGCAGAAGGAAGTGTGCCCAGTATGCTTTGGCCTTGGCAAAGAGGCAACGCATAGCACATACACTGGCTCAGTAGGAACTCTGGAAATGATACCTCTCTCTGACTTGCACATATAGTAAAAGGGATGCCTAAGTTGATACTACCTGCTTTCAAACATGTACAGGGGGTGTAGTATGTGCATCCAACATAGGCAGCCCTGCAGCACCACCTGTGGCATGATTGCCATGTGTTAAGCAATATAAAGCAGTGCTAAACAGCATTTACCACCATGTAGTATATGCAAACAAAATTGCACACACCAACTAGCACAACTGTGGTCAATGTTGAGTAATATTGGGCAACGTCCAGCAATGTTGGTGAATATTGAGCAATGTCAGACAAGCCTGGTCTAAGTAGGGCATAGCTGAACAAAAGCCAACATGCTCATATTTGCTTAACTGGCCCTTAAACAGTCTGGTCTGCTCAGTATGAAAATATAAAGCAGTGATGGGCCTCAAACCCAGGATACTGTGCACTATAGTTAAAGTACTGAACCACTAAACCATGACAGTATTGCAGTGGTCAGCCTGTATGAAGGAATGTTGATAAGTCTATGCAAAGTATCTCATGGAAACCCTGCAGGCACAGCATAATCCCTGTCGAGTTATGACACAAAGGCGAGTCCTGCAGTAAGAACAGAACCTGACTTCCAACACACACAGTATAAATGTTAATATTGGTCATGTTCACACACATCAACAAATGTAGTGGACCTCAGATAGCAACATACTGAAAGGTCACACTGGGCATGCTCACACACTTGAATAAATGAGACAAATGTCAGGCAGCAGAACACGGAAAGCCTGAACTGGGCATGCTCACACACTTAGGCCATGTCTGAGTACAGCAGTGGGCCACACATATCTGGCAGTTGCATGTGTTAACCCAGGAACTTCTCACTATCCAGCAATCCACCCTGTGCACACAGTTATATGACAACAGACACATATATAATATAGTGGAATCCTGTCATAATCAAATATGTTCTGCAGATACCCAAGTTGTTCATAGAAACTGGTAAAGCAAAGATGATAAAGGCCTGCAAACAGTATCAGCAATAAACATTGTGCATCCTGAACATTAGCATAGGTTCAGAGGTCGATACTGGGCTATCTGCCCTAGGGCATGTACAAGCCTAGCCAGAGTGTATTTGGCATTCGCAACCCTGTCAGATTACTACACTGTGCGTGTGAATAGTAGGTCACACAAGATAGCCTATGTATGTTTAGGCTAGTTTGCCTCTGTCTAGCAGGGACACAGAAGATATCCCAGGGGTAAACATACGATCACCCATACAGTCATCAAGATGTCTCCTGTAGGTGGTCAGTGGGTGGCTCTGCCTATGTGAAACTGGGATTACAATCTGTAGTGAGTGGAGCCTCTGGGATAAGAATCTGTCCCTCCAGCATGTTCTATTAACATCTGTGCTGAGGTATATGTCCCTGGAGTGTGTAGCTCTAACGGAGTCGGATATCTTGTGGTGCAGCATGTCCAGTAATTCTGGGTTGGGTATATCTGTAAACAACAGGCACACATCATATCCGAGTAGGTGGTAAGCAACAGAGTAGAGCTGGAGTTACTGCATCTGAACTGTGCATGGCGTCCGTGTGAGTCCCTAGATTTGCTTGGTGAGGAACTTCTGTGGCCAGTACAGTTGCTGCAGGTGTCGGGTAAGGTACACCCCAAATGTGGCATTGTAACCAAGCATGGTTGTGATGAGTATAGGGGCACAATGACCTCACTCGATCTAGATGTGAAACCATATGGGATAAGGTGGCCTATATAGAAGGTCTGTCCAACCACTTTGGCAACGTGATTGTCAAAGGTGACAGTACAAACAAGTCATGTCCCCAAACCCCTAACAACTCCTACCATATGTAATGGAGTACTACCTATGTGGTAATGTGTGGCCATGTTGTTATTCCTGACTATGCAACTAATGGCATTTAGCTATAGGCCATGGCTCAGGCACCAGTCATCCATCTCTGTGAGACCCTGTTTGAGTATGCATGTGGCAGCTGGAGAGTTGATTATGGCACCCAGTTTGCAGTCAAGTGCGAACATGGTCAGCCATATTCCCCCTGTGGTAGCCTGTACATCAGACAAATATATACTGAACAAGAGAGGTCCCAGGACCGAGCCGTGTGGAAGGTCACGTGTAACTGGTGTATAGTTAGACATGGGACCTGCAATTCTGACCATGTGGGTGCTATCCCTGATCCAGATAGCAATCCATCTTGTGAGATTTGTGTCCATATTGATGCTGGTGAGCCTATGCATAATGGCCCAGTGGATTATTGTGTTGAAGGGTTTTGCAAGGTTCAGGTAGGCTGTGTGGACAACCGTCCCTATGTTGATGGACCTGTTAACCGTTTCAAGAATACAAACAGGTTCAAGAGGCAAGATCTGCCCAAAACAATGCAGAAATGTGTAGGACACAGTGTCTGTAGGTTCCCGATGTCTATGTGTATGAGTCCCATGACAATACGCTCCATAGCTCTGCAGAACAGGCTAGTTAGGCTTATAGGGCAATATTGTCTGTGGTCCATTGTGGCACCAACTCTGTGCAGTGGGAACACTGTCGCTGTATGCCATTCCTTGGGTACATATCCTGTAGTAGCTCCGATATTGAACAGTGATGTAATGTGAGGGTTACGTCTGTCATGAAGCTCGTGTAAGATGCAGGCTGGGACACCATCTGGTCCCATTGATGCTGTGATGTATGCTTTGGGGAGGGCAGCACCCACCTGTTACTGAGTGATGTCAGGGAGGTTACACTCTTTTGGGATGGATAGTTGCTCCTCAGGGGGAATGGGGGGGAGACATCTGCACTGAACCTGTTTGCCAGGATGTTGGCAATGCCAGTGGGTTCAGGGTAAGTTTAGTCAGTATGCAGTAACTCACAGCATATCAGTGAGTGTCCACCCAGGTTCCTGACATAACTGAAGAAGGCTGTGTGATAGTCCTACATGTCTGGTGCAATTGTCCGGTAGAAGCGGCCCTTAGAAAGGTTCACGAGTGATAGTAGCTGTCTGCTAGTACAGATCACAGATGCCTTCCCCATCTGGGATTGTGCTCTATCATGTAGTAGCTTCTTCCTGACGTTGTACAGCTTATTAATGGCTGGGGTCTACCAGACAGGTCCCCTGCCATTGCAGTCCACTAGGTGTCCATAGAATGTGTATGTAAGGGATTCAGCAGTCTGAGACATATTTGCCACTGTCTCAGGGTCTCTGAAGGATACCACATTGCTTTGGTGAAGTGAGACGTTGGCACATGAGACATTCACCAAGATTACCCAGGATGGGTGTGTGGAGGGTATATGTATGTCCAGTGAGATACATGTATGTTCTGACCTTACCAATGAGGGGTATATTGCTGATGTGGAACATAGAGTCCCCATGTTGGTGATGATCAGGTCCAATATGTATTCCCCCTTGTGGCTGTGCTGACTGGTTGTGCCATAGCATATGAGTCTACAAATTGTAGCGACTGTTGGGCGAGAGTGTTGGGGCTTGAGTAGTATCCCCAGTCAATATTTGTGTATTTGAAGTCACCCAATATAATGGTGTTTGTGGAGACCTTCATATTCTCCATAGTTCCTATGAAAGCCGAGTGTGGTTCCTGAGTTTGGGATGGTGGTCTGTAGCAGGCAACAAACTGAAAGGCAGCTTTGCACAATGGTAGTTGTATATGTATGGTCTGTGATGCTTTGTGCAGTGCTACTAACCCGGAGGTGTGTGTATCTGTGATGTATATGGATACTCCCCATAGTTGTGTTGTCTGTTCCAAGTCTTGTGGTCAGAAAGCATGGTATGAAACATAACCTGGTAGTGCTGGTGTGCATAAGTGAGCCTGAACTAGGCATCTGTTAGTGCACAGATATCGCTAACCTCCATACTGAGGAGAGTCCTGAGTGGCTGCAATATGAGGGTAACACATCTGGTGTTGAGCAGCATTACCCTTAGTTTCATTTAACCTGTAATGTCTATGGAGGTGGGTTTGTCTTCTGAGCCCTGTTTAAAAAAGGCACTATGGTGGTAGCAAGAGACTTAGCCAACAATCGAAAGTCCAAGGGTAACAGGTGCAAGCTGTCCATAGTGAAGCTACGTGGCATGTCAAGCATGTCACCACAGGCTGACAGATACTGTATCCCCTATGAATGACACCAATTTGTTAGCCAACTGTTAAACGTGATATGTTTGTCTGTATACTGTGACATCATAATTGGTGGGTGTAAGATGCTAGACAAGGTCAGGGTCATACTGGCCGGGGCTACATGATCAGAGTGTTCCTCTATGTGTGTGTGTGTGTATGTGTGCATTTTCCTGGGGAGGTGTGTGTATGTGTGCAGTTTCCTTTGAGAGGAATGCCCTTTTTGGAGACTGGGAAAACTCACTAAAAGAGGTGTCTGATGATGTCACCATCCTACAAATACAGACGGAGAAGGGAAACCAGCCAGTAAAGCAAATAGCACGCCATGTTAATGCGTCTCTCACTAGCGTAATAACATAGTTAGGTAAGGATTTCAATCCTGCAAACACTGACAGTGTGTGTGTCACTGTTGGTCAATGCGGTGTGGGTTTTGGTTTTACTATGGTAGGAAATATTATGATTAAAACAGTAAGTGCATTGCACACATCAGGTATCTGAGTGGCAAATATATATGTGTACATGTCCCCTCAATCAGTACATAGGTGTGAAGCCTGCATGCTACATGAATGCATCTGTTTCCATTGACAGGTTGTGCTGCTGCTTCTCACATCATAGGTCACATATGTATGTATGTGACAAGGCCGTCCATGGTTGTGATCTGTGGCCCAGGTCATCTGTGCCACACACACCCATGACAATTACTAAAGAGTAGT
The DNA here is from genome assembly GCF_019279795.1 of Protopterus annectens. Lineage (NCBI taxonomy): Eukaryota > Metazoa > Chordata > Ceratodontiformes > Protopteridae > Protopterus > Protopterus annectens. The sequence goes on from NC_056738.1 coordinate 313,426,080, forward strand.
GTGAGTGAGGGTATATGCCTGGGGTATATGTCAGACATGTTCATACACAACAATGACTGGCAATAATGGACAGTCTGTATAGGTGTACAACTGGCTTGTGGATATGCATTCAGGCCTCTAATGTCTTATGTGATACACCGAGGGACTCCACAATACCTATGGATATGTGGATACCAAGGGACACATGACATAACACGAGGCTGTATGTACACATTGATACCCAGCATACATGTTGAGGTCTACCATCGATGTGGTACAGATGGGATAGTATGTATAGTAAATGTGGATGACTATGCCATAGCCGGCTTACTGCTATACAGCATGTATTAGACAACAGGTATCTGTCTGTATGATACCCTTGTGTAGGATATGCGTTCCATCCAGGGAATGCATTGTAGGCCAATGCATACATTTCCAGATGTGGATGGACACATCCCTAGTGTGTTTGCATGTACCTAAGGGGGCTACATGCCAAACAGGTGTGGTCCCAGGAATGGGTGGAGGTCAATACCACTGGTTAGTGTTAGAGTATAGTACTGGATGGATCCAACTGTTACTGAGTTCCCCACAACTGTGTGTCATTTGTCAGGACATCATCCAATGATTGCTTATAGTCATGCTGTTGAGGTTGTCTATACTACCAGACCGCAAATCATTGACAGATATTAACAGTATCACCCACAGCATAGTGTCAACCCATGTCATACACACATGTGGACCCATGTTAGTACATAACTGTAGTAGAATGCATACTGGCCATTGAAAAATACTATGAGATGTTAACAATGTGTACAACAGGGTATGCCACATGTCCCATGTGTCCACCATGCACGTACATGCAGACAGTGCACACCCATCATGTTCACAGATGTACACTTGCTAATCTGTACTGCACACATCACACATGTACTGTCCACTCACTAACACATGCTGGCAACACATTACACTTCAGCCAAGTGGCACATGGGTGGACAATACATACTCAGACCTAGCAGTGGTGTAAACAATGCTACATTGACAATCAGAGCTTTGATGCATAATGCCTGCTCAGACATACCTACAAGGATGTCATTACACTTTCCTGTTGATAACTTGCTAATACTGCTACACTGCTATAATGTCACCCTGTGCATCAGCATCATGTTAGCCTGTTCAAGCGTCAATGTTACAGATGACAGGAGGTGACACAGGTATCATCATATGCACAGGGTGTGTTGTTGTTTGCCACAGCCTGCCATTGACCCATCCAATTGATATGTCTGTGTATGTGTGTGTGTGTGTGTGTGTGTGTGTGTGTGTGTGTGTGTGTGTGTGTGTATGAGGGGACAACAGTACAGCATGGGCCAACGTTGATGTAATGTGTGTGTGTATGTGTGAGCCCTAGTTGTTTGGTTAATGTGTGTGTGTCTGCATGCACACAGCTCCACCATGTGGCTGCCATGGGTCCCCTACTATTTACCGAAACGCCGATTCACCGACAAAGAAATCACCGACACCAAACGACCGACAACGCAGTTGACCGACACGCTGGAATCCCGACAGCCGGAAGACCGACAAGGGGAATGTGTAAGCGCGACCTGGTAAGTATGCGATAGTGAGGGATTTAGGAGTAGGGAGCGGACAGGTAAGTGTGCAATAGTGAGGGATGTAGGGTTAGGGTGTGTGATAGGTGAGTGTGCGGTAGTGTCGGAGCTTGGGGTTAGGGGTGGGTAAGTGAGTTAGGGTTAGGGTGCAGGTAGGGAGAGTGTGCGGTAGTGTCGGAGCTTGGGGTTAGGGGTGGGTAAGTGAGTTAGGGTTAGGGTGCAGGTAGGGAGAGTGCGGTGGTGTCGGAGCTTGGGGTTAGGGGTGGGTAAGTGAGTTAGGGTTAGGGTGCAGGTAGGGAGAGTGTGCGGTAGTGTCGGACCTTAGGGTTAGGGTTTGGGTTAGGGCTAGTGGATATGTCCTGTAGTGTACTGTGTTGTTTACGTGTAGTGTGTCGGTGTTATGGTGTTCGGTGTTTTGCGTTGTCGGTACTTTTTGTTGTCGGTCGTTTGGTGTCGGTGATTTCTTTGTCGGCGAATCGGCGTTTCGGTAAATAGTAGGGGACCCGGCTGCCATATATGGTAGTTTGTGGGACAGTCACAGACTGTACCTGCTAGGCTGTACAGATCACTGTCTCCGGCCACAGACACAGTACCTGTGCCTGGCAGGGGTGATACGGACAGTATCGGGTACCAACCCCGACTGTGTACTGTCATCAGAGGCAGAGGTATGATGACTGGACCCATGTCCATGCTGGGACTGGCCAGAGCCACGTGCACATGGTCTACTGGGATGGTCAATGGACAGGCCAGCCCCAGCATGGCTGGGGCTGGTACTGCTACTACGGGAGTGGTTGTGAACTGTGGGCCATCCGCGACCACTGCCAGCTGTTGCTGGCATGTGTCTGCATCGACGTCGCAACCATCCGGCACAGTCCTGGCTCATGGAAGACATATTGTGGAGGGCATCTACTGTCTCCCCCCAATGTCTATCAATGACCTCGGTGTAATTCTGGATGGCACCGGCAAGGTCACGGATGCTGCATTGATAGCGGTGTAATGTGCCCTCTGTGCCCTAAGTCCCTGTCTGGTGTACCGTTCCATACGTGCCTGAGCCTGCATTACAGCCCGGAACATACTGGAAGTTGTAAGACCTGTGAGGGCATGTCTGCCAGGGGCAATATGACCAGCTGTGCTCCCCCGAGAACCCCTGGACCTCTGCCTATGTGGTACCATTCCAGGAATCCGGCTATGGCTGCTGTGAGGGGATGCAAGTGCCATGGGTACCACACTCTCCTGGTCAATGTCAACTGTATGCTGTCCCTCGCCTATGGCCATTGGTGATGAGGGATGTATTGACAGTATGAGTGTGTGCATAGATGGGGTTGAACGCTGTTTACTGTTGATTGGCAGACCAACGTCAGACCCTGTCATACCTTCCTGTGCCAGAATACATGTCTCATCATCACCACTAATTGTAGCAGTGGCTTCAGGTTCCCTGCTGCGTTCAGCCACCCCTAACTCAGCACCTGTGAAAGGAAGACAGGAAACACACTTTACAGTCTGCACATGATGCATGCACACATGCACACATGCACACATGAACACATGCACACATGAACACATGAACACATGCACACATGAACACATGCACACATGCACACATGCACACATGCACACATGCGCACATGCACACATGAACACATGCACACATGCACACATATACACTCCTCACTACAGCACATACACACACCAGCAATCCAACGCATACTCTATAGTGGGTGAAGGTGGGTGTCAGTATCACAAGGCAAACAGTCACCACACACGTGTCAGCATGCAGAATGCTGCGTTCAGCCACCCCTAACTCAGCACCTGTAAAAGGAAGACAGGAAACACACTTTACAGTCTGCACATGATGCATGCACACATGCACACATGCACACATGCACACATGAACACATGCACACATGTACACATGAACACATGCACACATGCAAACATGAACACATGCACACATGCACACATGCACACATGAACACATGCACACATGCACACATGAACACATGCACACATGCACACATATACACTCCTCACTACAGCACATACACACACCAGCAATCCAATGCATACTCTATAGTGGGTGAAGGTGGGTGTCAGTATCACAAGGCAAACAGTCACCACACATGTGTCAGCATGCAGAATATGTGTTGCACAAGACCATGCAGTGCAAGTGTAGATGCCCCTATTTCATGGCAGTGTACATGGCTTTGATGCAACTGTGTAGTTGTTCAGTGATTGGTTACACCCTGGAACACAATGTGTACCTGGACACAACATTGCTGTGCAAGTATTATCAGTTCTGCAATGCCCTGTGCACCATCACTCACAGGTATACATGCCATGGCTTCATGTGTTATCTGTGTGACACATAGATTTCCATGTCTGAGTACAGTGTCTATGTCCATAGCAGATAATAGTGGGCACAGGTGTAGCACATGCATGCTATGTACACACACGGGATGTGTGGTGCATGTTGACATGAAGGAATTCCAATGCTCGACATAGCCAGTGTACAGTGGTTATGGTGAGTGTGGGATATATTGCAGATATGTTGGTGCCAGCCATGGCATGGCATGCTACACGACTGCAACATTAAACACCACACATACCCAACGTGTGTCATGTGACCTATACACCCACTAGCATTCCAGGACATATATGTGACAGTTTGTTTGGATGGTGACTGTTGTGCATATTGTGTATACTGGCATATGTAAGCACACACACAACATGCTATGCATATTGTGTATAGGTGCATATGTTTGCACACACACAACATTGAGGTGCACAGCAATGACTGCTATGAGTAGTACTGTGGTCACTGTAACTGGATGGGGTGTAGTACCCTGTGCCATCATCATCATGCATCTTGTGGTCACTCACAGCTACTAATGTGTGCAAGACCACTGCCTAGCATGCTGTACCTGAACTGCAGTGCCGTGGTACATCCACAATTACACAGTCACTTTGTACATGGGTGTGTGAGGTGCCCAATAGGGAGCATTGCCTAACATGAATGTGTTATGTGTTGCAGAGTGTTGCACAGCCCCATGATAGGCCTCTACCCCTGAGGTACATCATGTGTGTGTGCATGACATGTGGGATACTGAAGTGTGACCTTACAGCAGGTGTGTGGTAATGCCAAATGTAGCATGTTTTCGTGTACTGCGTATGATAAACATGTTCTGTTGTGTACAGCTGTAGCAACTATGCATATCCAATATGCAGTACAGTGTTGCCACAAATGTGTCTGCTGCTCTGTGCATTGCATGTGAATGAGGCAGCTACTGACTTTACTGAGATGTTTAATGTCTCACAGCAAACATGCACAGCATGCATTATGCATAGGTGTGTTACGTTTACATGGCCTACACCTCACCTATGACATGCAGATGTCATTACCAATATTAAAGTGTTAACACACTCACCAGCATGTATCGTCTGCCCTGCTGTCACACCAGAGGGACCTACAAGAACATCAGTGGCCACAACTGTGGCATTGCAATTGTGAGTGTGCTAAACTACAGTAGAACAACAGTCAATAGTCACAGGTGTACAGATACTATTCCAAATATCAGTATTGTACACAATAGGCAGCACAACTGCTGAACACACAGTACACATCTCACATATGCATATTCTAACAATACAGGTAACAGTAGTCTACAGCTAGGGCATATTACCTGCATGCTCCATGTCATCATGCTGGGTGGCTCCGGCCTCCATGATGACACATGTGTGATGCTGTTGCTGCTGTAGACCAGGAGCCACCACGCTAAGGAGCAGCTCCTCCATTCTGGTGAGGGGGGGATGTATGGCGACCCCACCACCTGTGGCAAGCTGTTATCTATGGATATCAGATGCACGCCACCGGACATGTCTAATTAAAACACTGCAGTGATGGCGTACCTGCTCATATGTCCGGTTATGCATGCCTATGTTATTTACCTGATGAACAAGATCTTGCCACAGTGCAGTACGCTCATGCTGGTGCTGGCTGGCCCTGGAAAACAGCAGTGTATAGTGCTGCACCAGGCTGTTATGTATTT
>NC_056738.1:313436708-313504208 GCF_019279795.1 Protopterus annectens
TGTAGTAGCTCTGGACAAATCCCTATCGCTCCCCAGACCAAACTTACTGAACTACAGACTACTCCAGATAGGATTAATTATCAGTTAGTAGCTTAATACCCAACACCATCTTTGTCCCTTTATGACTATGTAAGACTCTGCAGTGCTCTAAATTATCCTATTATTATGAAAAACTGCATCATTTTGAGTGACTAACTAGTCTTCAATAAATTAAGACACCTATATCTCTGTTGTAGGACATGTCCACAGGTTCCTGGACTTTATAAATAAAAACTTCCTTGAGAAGTTGTTAAATAAACATACTAAAGTACCCAGCATTCTTAACCTAATTCTTTCAGATATGACCTCCTCTCGTATCTCCTTCCTCAGTGATGTTTGACAGCAGATTTGTGATTTTTCTCCTTTAACCCCCCCACCCCAAAAAAAACTACAACAAACCCTGCTGAATTCAAGAATGACAAATGTGCCAGCAACGACCTACTATATGATGAAATATCAACATTCAGTTATGACTACACCACTCTTAAACTTGGTACAGTGGTAATGTCGCACCCATTTAGAAAAATGCATAAAGCCAGCAGTCCCTTCCAGAACCAAGTATCATGGAAAATTCAAAAATAAATCACCCTGGTGGTCCATCACCATAAATAAACTTTTCAACAAAAGAAAGAAACTCCTTAAATTATACAGAAAACATCAAAAGTATTACAAAAAATATATATATGAAAACTACTATCAGGTCCACTAAAGGAGCTATGAACTTAGGCTGACCAGTAAAGCCAAAGATAACAATACTCTACATTGCTCTGAAATTATTCCTAATGATATCACCAATTATAAACCAACAGACATAGCCAATATCCCTACAAATGTAGTGCCAGTTTAATCTCTGAGACTGCTATCCAAAGCCCTGAAAAACCTGAATCCATTACCCCCACCCCAATTATTTATTTCTACTGAAAGTGCTAACAAGACTAAAAATACTTCCTCCATGGAATCTAATAATATACCTGGTTGCTTATTTAACAGTGTTAAACATGCCCTTGCAGACTGAATCCTTAAACTATTTAATCTACCTTTAGCTACTAGTTTCGTCCCTTGATGAATGGTGTATTGCAGAGGTGATGCCCTTCCATAAGCATGGTCTTATAACTGACCCAGGTCATTACAGGACTATCAATCTACCAAGCCTTATCTGCTAAGCATTGGAACATATTTTAACTTACTTCATATACTATAATATCAAGAATATTATTAGACTTAGCCCCAAATGTTTAGTTTTTTTGAAGGGTAGATCTTGTTTACTGAATCTGGTAAACTTCTTCAAAAGAGTCATGGATGCTGTAAACTATAGACAAGAGGTACACAAGGTGTATCTTGATCTGTCCATGGCATTCAATACAAGCCTCCATGCTGGCATCCTACATAGTTAAATGTTTTAAAAATCTACTCATATGTGGTAAGATGAATAGCAATCTGACTGAAAGATACAATGAGAGATGCAGGAGCATTATCAGAAGATAGGACAGTTACCCACAATGTCCCTCAGGGCTTGGTGCTGGAACATACCTTCACTGGCTTTGCAGATGACTGTAAACTGAGGATTGTTGTGACTTTACCTTCTGACACCCAAACCCACCAGAAAGAAATTTCATTAGGAAACTCGGTGTACTAAAAAAGTGTAGCATTGTCATTTTTGGTAGATTGCCCATCCCCTCATCATGCTATGTACACAACACACCACTACAAAATGAAAATATAGTCAAGGACCTGGGAGCCTGGGTTGATAACTCCCTCTGTTTTTACCATCATGTAACCATGGGTGTCAGGAAATCTTCTATTTAGCATAGCTAATTATGTACAAGCATACCTTACCTATGCTCACTGCATGCACTCTCCTTGCATATCTTACATCCTACCAAAGCTCCATCATTCCCTCACTCAACCACTACCACTGTACTACTACTCACACCACCACTCATGTCTCACCCTCACTCAGCTCCCCTCCCACCAACTCAAGAACCATTCCTATGCACCCCCCACATATTCTACCAACTATATTACTCAAACATAAAGCATCCCTACAACTTAACATAGTAACCCTCCCATCATAACTATTACCCATAGAGCACAATCATAAAGTTTCCCTAATAAACAAACGCATTCAAAAACTGAGAAAACTAATGACCTCATGCATATCAAAACTAGCCCTAAGTGGAGACATCCACCCCAACCCTGGCCCTACCATCTCCAACCCCAATCTTCATAATCAGACTAGAAACCACAACTTCTCCCATATCACAGCCAATAGAAAGCCAAGTTTCCTTCTACTAAGCCTAAATATTCAAAGTATATCCAACAAAGTCCATAACTCCATACCACCATAGACTTGTACTCCTCAGATATAGTCATTCTGACAGAAACCTGGCTAAAACCTCACATTATCAGTGAGCAAATCCTCCCTACCGGTTACAGCATACTAAGAGTAGACCGATTAAACAAAAAAGGAGGCGGTGCAGCTATAATATTTAAACAGCATCTAAACATCCAGATCTTAAAATCATCAGCTCCACAAATAGGCAATGAAGAAATAATATATACCAACCTCAAAATAAACCAGAACAAAACCATTAACATAATTGGATGCTACTTCCCACCTGGCCAAAACATCCTTCCACTAGAAAACCTCCTCAGCTGGTCTACCCACCATCTCCCCCAAGAAACTATAATTTTAGGTGATTTCAATATTGATTGGCAATCCTGTTCTGGCAACAATCCAGCCCATCATGTAAACCATCGTGGCTTCACCCAACTAGTCCAGTCGTCAGCCAGGATAAATAAAAACTCCAGCAAGCACACTACCCTGGATTGAATACTAGTCAGTAAGAGCCCCCAGTCATATATAACAGGCTGCTTATCAGATAGCCTCAGTGATCACTCCCGAAGATTCCTACTCAAAAAATACCTATACCAAGCTAAACCTGTCATCTACCGTCAAATATGTAAAAAAATAGAAGTTATGTCCTTACCATAACGTTCCATGTGGAGTGTTCATCTCGCCTTTGTTCTTACACATGGGTTCGGAGCCGATCCTCGGCTCCGTGTCGGCCGCTTGCAAGCTCTGCATCGAGAAGAAGCTCGAGATCACCTAATACCCACAATCCCCCTCTGCCTTTACCTCAGATCTAGTTTGCAAGCAAACCAGCAGCCAGAGAGAGCACACTCATACCAAAATTTACACAATCAAAGATCATCTATATACATATATATACATATATATACACAAGTGTATCATACAAATACAATTACTGCAAATGCAGCAGGAGAATACTCCAGACCAGGCACCAAATCGAACGTTCTTCCTGAGGGTGGGAGGGTAGGAATGTAAGAACAAAGGTGAGATGAACACTCCACATGGAACGTTATGGTAAGGACATAACTTCTATATGTGAGAGTGTTCAATCTCGCCGTTTGTTCTTACACATGGGTAGCGTCCCTAGCTCCATGTTCCTGAGGAACTCACGGGAGAACGTTCTTGAGCACAGTGGAACCAAAGGTTGCCCTATCCCTAGAAACCCTGTCCACTTTGTAATGAGAGATAAATGTATGCGGTTTAGCCCAAGTAGCAGCTGCACAAATCGTGTCTAATGGTAGGCGAGCTGCGTGAGCCAAGGATGTAGACACTGATCTTGTAGAATGTCCTTTAGGTTTGACCGATAAGGTTTGATTAGAAGACTCATAAACGTATATGATACAATCAGTTAGCCATTTGGAAAGAGTTCGTTTAGTAACCACTACACCTTTCCTGCTGTCAGCAAAAGCTACAAATAGTTGATCAGATTTCCTGTGATCTTTTGTTCTATCCAAATAAAACCTGAGTTGTCTGTGGATATCCAATTTGTGCAACATATACTCTAACTTATTAGTGTGATTTTTGAAAAAGGTGGGTAATTCAATGGACTGATTAATGTTATTGGTAGAGCAAACTTTGGGAAGAAAGGATGGATTAGTGCGAAGAGATACTCTGTCAGAGTGGAAAATCAAATAAGGGTGTTTAATAGAAAGAGCCTGAAGCTCAGACACCCACCTAGCAGATGTAATGGCTACCAAGAAGAGAGTCTTCCACGATAAAAACTTCAATGGGCAAACAGAGGCTGGCTCAAAAGGGGGCAACATCAGTTTAGAAAGTAAGAGGTTGAGATTCCAAGGAGATGTAGGAAATCTCACTGGTGGTCTAATATGAAAGGATCCTTTTAAAAAAGCCTTACAAAGTCTGTGAGCCATAACAGGCGCACCACATTCTTCCACATGAAAGTTGGAAATGGCAGCCAATTGTACTCTTAAAGTGGCAGGAGAAGCTCCTTCATGGAACAATTCTGTCAAAAACTCCAAAATCTTGTTTAACGGAGCTATAACAGGATCCAAATGATGAGAATTCGCCCAGAAGATGAAACGCTTCCATTTACTGGTGTAGGTCTTTGTAGTGGAAGCTTTATGAGAAGCCACTAATATATTCTGAACTGCCAGCGTAAGAGAGTCAGACCTGGCTAGAAAGGGAAGCGGAGCAGCCAAGCTACTAGATGGAGTGATTCGAGAGATGGGTGAGGAACTCCTGACGAGTGAGTCAGTAGATCTGGCTCTGGGTCCAGAATCCAAGGTCCCCGAATGCGGTGTTGCAATAGAAAGGGGAACCAAATTTGACGAGGCCAGAATGGTGCAATGAGGATTATCGTCCTCTGAAGGTTGTTGGCTTTCTGTAGAAACTTTGCAATCAGGGGAAAGGGAGGAAAAGCGTACAGGAGACCCGGGGGCCAATCGTGCACCAGCGCGTCCCTGGGGACTTCCCCTGGAGGGGGTAATAGGGCAAAGTAGCTCCTGCATTTGGCATTCATTGGAGACGCAAAGAGATCGCAGGAAGGCTGGCCCCACTTGCGAAATATCGTTTTCGCAATTGACTGCTTGAGGGACCACTCGTGAGGTAACAGAATTGCTCTGCTCAGCCTGTCGGCTATGACATTGGATGACCCCGGGATGTGCGTTGTGATCAGAAAGCGACCCGTGGACTCCGCCCATTGACAAATTCTCATGGCCTCTCTGCATAGTTGATAAGACCTGGTTCCCCCTTGCTTGTTTATGTACCAGACTACAGACATGTTGTCTGTCTGAACTGCAATAATTCCTAGAGGAAGAAGGGGAGCAAAGTGTTGCAACGCTAAAAACACTGCCCTCAACTCCAGAACATTGATGTGCAGATTGTACTCCAAATTGGTCCATTCACCTTGGACTGTCTGTCCCTGAAAGATGCCCCCCCACCCTATCAGGGAAGCGTCCGTGGTTATCGTCGCTGACGGCGTGGGTAGCACAAATGGTCTTCCGCTGGAAAGGTTGCAAGTCTGAAGCCACCAGGTTAGGTGTGATTTGCATGTTTTTGTAATCAGAATTTCGTGTCAGAGGTAGCTGTTGGAACGACCATTGTGCAAACAGTAGCCATTGTAGAACTCTCATGTGCAGTCTTCCCAATGGTATCGCAATGAGAGAAGCTGCCATGAGACCCAAGACCTTCAGAACCAGTTTTGCTGGGGACTTTTTGGATGACAGAAGGAGAGATATGTGGCTTTGAAGTGAGACTATCCTTTCTGGAGGGAGCCTTAGAATTAAATGATGTGTATCTAATTCCGCTCCTATGAATAAGATATGCTGTGATGGCTGTAGTAAAGATTTTTCGAAATTTACGGAAATTCCGAGGTGATCACAAAGTTGTAGGGTGTAATCCCTGGCCTGTATCAGTTGACGCTGGGTGGTGGCAGAAAGGAGCCAGTCGTCCAGATACGGAAACACCTGGAATCCTAGGCGTCTCAGATGAGACGCTACCACTGCCATGCATTTGGTGAAAACCCTGGGGGCTGAGGTCAGACCAAAGGGCAGGGCTCGAAACTGATAGTGACTGGCTCCCAGCCGGAAGCGCAAATGATCCCTGGATGCCCTGGCCATTTTGATGTGGTAGTATGCGTCCTTCAGATCTATTGAGCACATCCAGTCGTCCTTCTGTAAGAATGGAAGGATCGATTGAAGCGTGACCATTCGGAACTTTTCTTTCTTGACAAAGGTGTTGAGGTTGCTTAGGTCCAGAATAGGCCTCCAGTCCCCTGTCTTCTTTGGAACTAAAAAGAACCTTGAGTAAGTTCCGAATCCTATTTGGTCCGCTGGGACTGGTTGGATGACTCTTTTTTCTAGCAGCTTTGAAATTTCTATAGCTGCTGGGTCTCGCAGATGGGGCGGTACATCTGGGAGTTTTCTCTTTGGAATGGGGGTGGATAGGAATGGTATTCTGTAACCTCTGGTAACAACGCTTTTTACCCAGTTGTCTGTAGTAATATTTTGCCAAGCCTGAGGGTATAAAGCTAAGCGACCCCCAACTGCCTCCAGAGCAGGACAGTCGGGCCTCCTCTCAGGAGTGCTGGAAAGGTTTTCCAGGGGGTGTATTCCTGTCACCTTGGTTTTGCGGACCCCCTCTGCCGCCAGGGCGGCATCTTCCACCTCTGCCCCCTCCTCTGCCTCTAGAGGGAGCATCACCCTGTGTGCCTGGGAAAGATCCTTGGGGTTTTCGAAACCACATTTTCCCACCACGTTGCCCTTTGGGGTACGGTCTGGAAGGGGTGGAAAAACGGACTCCGACAGCAGACAGAGTCTTTCCCTCCTGTTCACACCGGGTAAGGGTCTCCTTTACTTTGGGGCCAAAGAGAGTGGCACCATCAAATGGGGCGTTAGTAAAGGAAGACTTAAAGGCTTCCGCAAATGAACATAAGCGCATCCAGGATTGCCTGCGAAGAGCAATCGCTGAAGCTGCTGCCCTACTCGATCCTTCGGCTGCGTATGATATCAGCCTCATGGATGAGTTAACAATGGATGTAAGGGTATTGAGATGTGCTGTAACTTTCTTTGAGACCGCAGCATCTGTAGTACCCTGGAGGGTATCTCCCAGCTCTTTGATTAGATCCCTCTGTAAACGTGTAAAATGGGTCAAATAGTTCAGGGATCGCATAGAAAAAGCCGCTGAACTAAAAATGCGCTTCCCGTATCTGTCCATAGTCCTAGAATCTTTGTTAGGCGGATGGACAGATGAGGAAGATTCCGACATCTCCTTTTTCGTGGCCGCTGCCACCACCATGGCGTCCACTGGAACTCCCTTTGTGAGGTAAGCCTTGTCTTGGGGTGCAGTGATGTACTTATTAGGCTTCCTAGGGACTGGTTCCACCGTGTCAGGTGTCTCCCACGCCCTTCGAAAGCAATCAACTCCATTAACTCATCAAGGGCGGAGTGACCCAGGAGGAGGAAGGGCGAGCACCGAATGCCTTCAGCAAGACTGACTCATCCTCAGAAGGGGGAAGGGACTGCCAATCACCTCTCTGTTTTAGGATCTCCAAGATGTCAGAAAAGGAGACATCTTCTGAAGGTGACTTTGGGGACCCTTCTGACTCATCCAAGTCAGTATCGGATGTCAAAGATTCTTGTGGAGAATCTAAGTGTCTCCTCTTACACAATCTTTTCCTAGGGACTTCTTCGGGAGGAGCATCCGAAGAAGCCTCCGAGGAAGAGGGGGCACCCTCCAGGGGTGGCTGAGACACCGGTGCTCGACGCTTAGATGTGGCCGTTGGTGCAGAGGAAGATAACGGTCCTTTATGGGGAGGAGAGGCTGCTTCTACTGATGTGGTTTTCTGGGTAGACAACACCTTCCTCATGAGATCGAAGGCCCCTGGGTCCCGAGTCGAGGAATCTCCCGGTTCCGAAGAAATGGGAAGAATCCCCGAAACAGGCACCGAGGGCATCGACCCCGAGGACGGAGCCGAATCGATCCGCGCCGAGGCCCCGAGAGGAAGAGTCGGAACTGAAACATCGGTTCGACTCTCGGCCCCGGAACCAAGGATGGATCATCGGCTCCGAGACTCCGGTACCGGATCCGACGGAGTCGAGGTGAACGGAGCCGACCGAGAAAAGGATGGTTCTGGCACCGAGGGCTCCACAATCAGTAGATCAACCTCTTCCGGCTCCAAAGACTGGACAGGTCTCGGAGGAGGAAGGGATGGAGATAATGGAAGGCCTTCAAGTTTCGACACCAATTGGGTTGAAACCGATATAAGTTTGGATAGGGCCGTATGCTCCAATAATTTCTGCACCACCCGGTCCACATCGATGTCGGAGAGGGGCTTGGAAGAACGGGTCGAAGGAACCGAAGACGGAGCCGACCTCAACAGTGTCGGGGGAGGGAGCTCCATCACCGGTTCCAAGACTCGAGGCTCGGAAACTGACAACAGTTGAACACTTGGCCCCGAAGTCTGTGGAACCGGTGATCTAACTTTAGCTGAAGAGCTCGGAGCCGATGACTTGGGCTCCGACGTCTTCGATTCCTTCGAGGACTTGGATGCCTGGTCAGAAGCATCCAGAGCCTCCTGAAAGGAAGGTTTTAACAAACCTCTATCCATTCCTTTCCTGCGCCTATCTGTCATGACCCTCCCACTGAAAGAATGACAAATAGAACAGTCTTCTTGCAGATGGAGAGGGCCAAGACAGTAGACGCAGGAACTATGATTGTCAGTTACTGACATTTTTTGCCCACATTGGCAACGCTTAAACCCCGATTTAGCCTTTTCAGACATGTCACTATAAAGGAGAAAAAAGTCAAATCCAGTAAAATAGTCTAGTCCTGTAATATTGTCAAATCCAGTAATATTAGTCAATCCGGTTGTCTAATCCAAGAAAGGGGTGGTAGGCCCCGAAGAGAACTCTAAATAAGTTTTAACAACTTAAAGGTACCGAGATTCCCTCAACCTTACCACACACACACAAAAATTCACTAAATAACCTTATAAGATAAAAGTACCAAGAAAAAATACAAGAAAAAATATCTTAATCTTATCTTAGGTGCTCGAGCTCGACCCAGTGATGCGAACGCTGCAGCGGCAAACTAGATCTGAGGTAAAGGCAGAGGGGGATTGTGGGTATTAGGTGATCTCGAGCTTCTTCTCGATGCAGAGCTTGCAAGCGGCCGACACAGAGCCGAGGATCGGCTCCGAACCCATGTGTAAGAACAAACGGCGAGATTGAACACTCTCACATCTAAACTTTAACCTATTCACATTAATCTCATCCCTCAAAGAATATAACTGGCACCCTCTAAAGTACCTCAATCTTGATGACGCAGTTGAATTTTTTAATACTACCTTACTGAGCATCCTTAATTACCATGCCCCCATAAGACTTTCCAGAACCAAAGGACAACCCTCCCCATGGCTACAGAAAACCACTAAGTCAGAAATGAAAAACAGGGATAAAGCCTGGGAGCACTGGCACAAAACCAAAACCCCCTCAACTAGACAGAAATTTCTAGAACTACGCAATAGAGTCAAAAAGCTAATAAAACAGGACAAATTCCAATACTACCAGTCTGCCCTAGACTCCTCCCAACATAGCCCCAAACAATTCTGGTCCTCCATAAACTCCATCTTCCACCCAGGTAAAGTCAATACCCCTCCTCCTAACATCCCTCACTCCTCCAAAAATATTGCTACCTCATTCAACACACACTTCACACAAACCATACTATCACTAGCTAAACAACACAACCCCCATCCCCCCAACCCACACCTTCAACTAGTAATCACCCCACTGCCTTCTCTTTTTCTCCTGTACCTACCTCCAACATAAAAGAACTCTTAACTAAACTTAAGCCCACCAAATTAGCAGCAGACAACCTCCCAAGTGAATACCTACAAATCGCAGCTGATGGTCTGGCCTACCCAGTATCCATATTGATTAACTGATCTCTGTCAGAAAGTTACATTCCCACACTATGGAAAGTATCACATATAATTCCCCTCCATAAAGGTGGCCCCTCCACAGAACTAACCAATTACCGCCCCATAGCTATTCTCCCTCCACTCTCCAAAATACTAGAGAGATGCATTCACTCTCAGGTCTCAGACTACCTCCTTACTAACAGCCTCCTTTCCAATACTCAGCATGGATTCTGACCAAACCATAGCACCACCACTGCCTTACTCTCCTTTACTAACACTATCCTTCAGCATAAAAACAATGGCTATCTCTCCTCTGCTACTTTCCTAGACCTATCTAAAGCATTTGACATGGTCCCACACAAACAACTCATCTCTGTCCTTAATAACCTATCCTTCTCTCAATCAGTCACCGACTAGTTTCAGAGTTACCTGTCTGACCGCCAACAATCCATTGTATGGCAGAATGACATATCACCCCAACTACCTATCTCTATAGGGGTTCCCCAAGGATCTATCCTTGGACCCCTACTCTTCTCTATTTTCACCAATAATCTAGCCTCTGCCACAAAACATGGCACACTCATACAATATGCAGATGACTCAACCATCATCTGCTCAGCCCAGTCCCTACCCAAACTGCAAAAAGTCACACAGGAAGCCTTTTCCTCTGTTGAAACTTGGTTATCCGATGCCCAATTAATACCCAACCCAAACAAAACTAAATTACTCATCTTCCAACCCACCAAGCATACTCAAAACAACTCTCACTTTAACAAAACAGCAAAAGACAACACAACTATACACCCAACAGAACACACCAAATTGCTAGGAGTGGCAGTAGACAATAAACTAAAATTTGACATTCACATATCCATGACCATAAAAAAGTCCACAAAAAAACTAGGAGCGTTATACAGAAATAAGCAACTTCTCACCAAAGCAGCAAAGATTTTAGGAGCAAATTCCCACCTTATCTCCACCCTACTTTATGCCTCTCCAATATATACCAACCTAAGGCAATGCGATCTAAACAAGCTAGAGACCTGCTACAACAAAATCACCAAATTCACCACAGGGGCATCCTACCGTAGTTATCACTGTCTCTTACTTGCTGAACTGGGCTGGCTTGAACTCCCTCACCTCCTTCAATGGTATCAACTCTCACTCGCCGACAAACTAGTAAACCATCCGCTAAATGTCTCATCCCTCCAGAATCTACTCCAACCCTATCGCACCACCAGACCACTAAGATCCAGCAACAAAAATCACTTGCAGATCACTAAAGCAAATAACTCTGCTGGTGAAGCACTATTCTTTTGCGCCATAGCCAAATTATGGAACTCCCTCCCACCCACAATTACCTCCATACCATCATGCACCCACTTCAAAACTTTACTAAAAGCACACCTAAAAACATGCTGGTTATGCCCTTGCAACTCCCACTCTAATATCACCCACCCCATCCAACCACTACCTTTCTTTCCACCCCACTAACTACCTTGATTATAGCAAGCTTGGATGCTCATAAGCCTATTACTTATTATACAGCAGGAACTTCTTACTGTAACAATTGTTAATGTCTGTTATGTACTTCGCAGATAAAGATTCTAGTTGTCTACTGATGTACTATGTTCTTCATCTGTAACTATGTTTGTAATTAATTGCTATGTTAATCAAATTGTTAATCGCTATGTAAATCCAATGTAACTACTGTCTGTATATTTTAACTGTGGAGCTTTTCTCCCCGGGCCTCCGCTGAAAATGGACCTACGTCCAGTCAGACACTCCCGGTCAACAAATGTAAATAAATAAATAAATAATAAATAATAAATAATTGCAAAAGAAATATCATCACGTTTTAAACAGATAATCATTTCCTTGTGCTCATTGATCAGAACAGGTATCAAGTACCATGCTCACTTCTGATGTATCTCACTAAACATATCAAACAATTAGAAACACCCCAAAGGTTCCTAACCAAAAAAAAATAATAACAGACCTAAAGCCCCTGAGCTATCAAGAAATACTGTAAGCACTCATTCATTATTCAGTATCTTATAGACTTTTGAGGGGATATCTCTGTCTTGCTTACTATGACATTAGAGACCCAATTGTCACAGGCCTCCTGTATCTCCTTAAGTCCAATTGTTGCACCAACACTGGAAATAGTGACCTACATCTGCCCCAAAAGTTAAATAAAACACGGTGGAGAAACAGGCTAATAACACAGTACCTTCTTAACCTCTGGCCTAAACTTCCTCCAGTATGTGAAACAGTGCAGCACACTATCTTCCTTTAAACATAAACTATGTGACTAGAAGGGTTTTGACAAATGTATTCCTGGGTTGACTCCGATGGCTATCCTGGTCATAATACTAGTAGCCTTGAAATATTTAGGAATCTCTCTACAGAACTATAAATAACTACAATGGAGTGGCTGTGTAAGGTGGGAAAGGGTAATGGGTGTTGCAGTCTTAGTGGGGAAAGTTTGCACTATAAATGAGGCTGCTTAGTGTTTGCTGACCCTTGACTATGACTGATTTATTTGAACTAAGGCCAGTAGCATCTGCCTTTCAGAACTTGAAACTCCCACACAAGGAATCATTTTCCATAGAGGTAGCTACGGTTCAAGCTATGCTTTATCAGCTAAGCTACTGAATATTACAGAACAGTCACTGCAGGTCAGTCTACTATACCTCCATACAAACAACGAAAATTACCTCTCTCCAAAAGGAACAAAAAGAGAGATCCAGAATAAATGTACGTTTGCTGGCCTGTTCAGTTATATGGACAACAGTGTAGCATAACTATTTGTATGCTATTATCTTGAATAAGTGAACACAGAGATATGCAATGTAGAAGTAAACACAGAAACTTATAATGAAAAGTACAGTTTTAAAATAATCTCTCTGCGTTGGGCTGACTATTCCACAATGATTCTCGGATGAAAGCTTTTATAGAAGTTCCTTCAACAACTCGACAGTTGGCAGAGAGGATTAAGGTTGTGATCTGATAAAGAGCTACTTCCTGGAGTACAGGGTTTGATTCCCTCAGTCTTCATTTACCTACTGTATGATGTCGAGCAGGTTTCACTTAAGCAGACTGTTGTTTCAAGAAATCATGAATTTGGGAAAGACTCGTTAATGGACATTGGACTGTAGGCCTAGCAACTGTCTGTGAGTCTTGCCTAGTAAGACATACTTTTTCACCTCTAAAGAAGCTTGCCATCAAAATAAACTAACTCCATAGAGGATATGTTATACCTGTCATTCTAATAACCAACACAAGAGGCTCATGTAGTGTTATGAAGCAAATCCAACAAATGAGTAGCGAATCCAATGAACACAACGGGTCCAAAGATAAATACTGATAATACACTGTCTAAGGATTGAATAACCTTAGACATAACTGCTAGGCAAAGCTCTAATATTTGTCCAGTAGCAAAACAAGAATACAAAGCACTGCTATTATAAATAAAATTAACTTTACTTACACACAGCTGGTCATTCTCTTTTATTAATTGTTTCCATTCTGTAGATGTGAATAATGCACACAAAGCCCCAAGATCATGGACAATTCCTATATGAATTTTAAATTATGGGACAGACAATGATAATTAATAACAGCCTTAGATAACATTATCACAAAATACAAACAAAATCATGCAGTATAACAATAACTGACTAATGCAATTACTAAAAGCTTCAAACAGGAATCTTAATAACTTAATGTGTTTACCCTCAGCTGCCAAATCTGAAGATCTACCAAACCAAAATGGGTGATAAAATATTTACCCTTGACAACCTACTTACACCTCAATGCCTTTTTCAAAACAACATCAAATTCACCACTTTACACAGGTCAACCATCCAAAAACCAAAACATTTTTGTCACCCAAGCCAACTTCTTCCATGCTTGTACCCACTTTACTGGACATGACAAAATATCCCTTTTTCTCTCCAAAACTACTTACTGGTCCTTCCCTGCTTCATGCGTAATGCAGAAGTGTGGCCATGTAAGAGATCCCAAGACCTCACTAATTCTGAATTCCTTTTTATACAAGGGACACACAAAGCATGCAACTTAAAGGAAGATGACACCAAATACAAAACTTTCAACATGACCCCAAACACATACTGTCTACCAACAGGTAACCTACCATCAGCTGTTAATCCTCACACTCTCTCCCAACCTTTCATCATTCTTGTAATTAACCAAGGTATTGTAACACTCACACCCACCACAAGCTTAACTGCCAAACTCAAAGCAGCCATATCAACTGTAACTGAATATATAGAATAAGCTGACTTCCACTTATCCCATAATGTGCCACTAAACTTTCTAACCAAACTCTTTTCTTAACTGTCAGTTCTCCCACAAAAACCCCAAATGGTCACAAAGATGAGCTGTATGCTTTCTTGGTAGACTTGTCCCTAGACTATTGAGCCGACCACCCGCTACAGCTTTTCAGTTTCCAAAACTTCCTTTGGCACATTTGCATTACATAAAAAACAAAACTGCCCACAAGGAATTAACTGTGTCAGAAGTAACCACATAATGTAACAGAAGAATTGACTTTGACACAGAAACATGGCAGATATAAAAATATTTATTAGACCAGGTTAGCGCTTTCACATCCAGAGGTGCTTCTTCAGACCATTAAATAAGAACTCAAACACATAGATTATTTATAATAAAATTCAACTCATTCAACAAATTATAACTCATCTGCATCTAGGGTTATGTCCTAAAACCTGCAAACCTGAAAATAAGATAAACTGTCAGCATGAATATTCACTTTATCTGGTACATGCTTCCTCAAGAACAATAAATTAATCCTAAGAGAATGCAACACCATCTTAACATCTAAACCATATTCAGTTCTGCAGATGCTCTCAACAAAACTTGAACCATCTGTCTCATTATCTGAATGGAAAAACATAATTTCATTGCTCAGTTCCTTATGTCAAACCACCATTGCCACCCTAATATATGAAAAGGTAATAACCTTCCTCCATTTCAAGGCTAATCTGGTTGGCAAACTGTTGCAAACCAATTACCATTAAAAATAAGAAACCATCCCAAGGCTACCTATGGAATGAGTGTATAATTGTAAGTCATTTGAAGATATCCAATCTTCCTGCCACACAGCCACCCCATTAAAGTGCACCAACAACTGGTACCTTATCAACAAATCTTCCTTTGGCTCTCTTAGTCACTCTAACTATGTGATGCTTTTTTTTACTGACCCTTAACAAATTATCCTTTGGCCTGCTAAATGGCCTACTTGGACTAACCGTTCTATATGCAAAGTTTAGTAACTCCATCACATCCTTGACCCTAGCCTTCCTATTACTTAACATGTTTCCTGCTTTAATTCCAAATTCATCCAATTTGTTCTCAGTTAAATGAAATAGGCCAGTGGACATGTTTACAGCTAGATGTAACATTGTAGCCACCTTGGCTGGATCCTTCTGTTTGTACTTCATTAATGGTACTCCCAATTCATTACACAATTTCAGAAAAAAAATCTGCACATCTTCTTATACTCTGTCTCATTCTACACTGATAAACAAGAACTCATCTAGATAATGTGTTGTGTTTGTACCAGTCATAGTCTGCTCCCATATCCATTTTAGTGCTGAACTGATGTCTCAAGTGTCGCACATGCAAAAACCTGATCACTTCTTTGCACTTCTGACCTAACGGCAAACTCCCAAGTAAAACCCTTTATTAAATCCTGATCTATGTCAGTATTGGAATAATGTTGTAGCAGCCTAATGACCAAGCTATTAGTTTTGATAAGGGAGTGCAAAGGCCAGTCTCCCAGCTCTTCCCCAAAAGGATGACACGATTCTTGTACTCCTGAAGTTGGCCCTCTCTCTCAAATGTACCTCATCTGTCTGAGACATTCTGTTGGCTTCTTCTAATCCTGAAGGCCCTTGGCTCCTGAGCCCTGACTCTTTCCACCAACACCTGACCCCATTGTCCAGCCCTCCACAATGCAAACGAAAATGTGAAACCTACATTTTGGCCAACTGTATTTAACCAATGATAACAGCTCAGCAAGCCCTAGCATTGCCCCTGCTTCTTCTTGTCCTATTTCAACAAACTACCTACCTTACTGATCACAGTCTGCTGCCAGGCATCTGAGTATTTGCATGTCCACTGCCTTTAATTTTCTAAAGTGCTGGTCATACCATAACCAAGCATTTCCACACCTTAAACACTCAGCCTCTCTGATCATTAAAAAATAAGGCATAAGGGAAAGATTGCACCTGGGGTCCATCATCAAACCTATCACCATGAAATAAACAAAACACAGCACCCAGTTGTCACAAGAGCTATATCTGTACTTAACTGGTTTCCTTCTCTCCAGAGCACCCAATGCTGTGGTGAGGTCCTTGTATCTCTGATCCTTGGCCTCTGTGATCCCCTATACCCCATCCACATTGATAAGCTCAAACATGTCAAACAATTCTCCTTGCCTAATGTTATCTTTCACTACCATGAGAATATGCTCTGTGATGAACACAACCTGGCTGCCTTACACATGATATAAGTGTGCACTCACTGGTGCATCAATGCTAGATTTGAATGACTCATGTCCTCATCTTCAAAACCTAAGTGACTAAAGTACAAATTGAGAAAAAAATTGACTCCCCACGCGGCCCATATAATCCATTTGTCTATTTTATTCTATGTTTGCAGCTCCCTTTGACCCAACTGTTCCTGCTCAGATATAGCTGCTGTCAATAACCCCTGCAGCCTCAATCTACCTACCCTACACAAGCTTTGCAGCAAACCTATCAAGTCCTCATTGGTGTCTAGACTAGAGCAGAAAAAACATTACCTGATGAGGTTTGTGAATCCTCCAGCAGTGCCGTCACTCCCTCTTCCAACTTCCTCTGGCTCTTCTCTTCCAGTACTTTGGTCTTTCTTTCTCTACACTATCTCTAGGGACTGTCTATTTTCTCTACCCTTTACCCTGCCTTATGCTGACATGAAGGAAGTTCACAGCCTGCAAAGCAATGGCCTCCCACTACAGCCATGACTGCTGACATCCTTTAAAAGAAGAACACATACCATCAATATCACCACTTTCCCCATAACTAGACCACCTGTCAACTTTCCCTTTCTCAACACCATCTCCCATGCTACCTATACATAGCTCCATTCAGATCACTAGCCTGTGATATAACATTATTCCACCCATGTGATATCCAGTACTACATCCCTGACTTGCCCATCAGCCAGTGTTGTTCCACTTGACCCTACAAATCTATTACCCCCTTTCATCTCTGATGCAATATTAATTTCTGAATGCATGTGAATCCCATCTAACCCCCAACCAAATAATAACAACCTCAGCCACATATATTGATTTATTTATACATATCTTGATAAGCCGCTATCCCCTTTGCATAACATTATATATATATGGTTTCCTATGAAACCGTCGAAGTAACATTACAGCGACTCTCGGAACATCGAGACTACTACATTGAAAGCTGGAATCAGCGAAAACGAAAACCGTCGAGTTACAGAACATCGAGTTTACGGAACATGTATTACCATGACACAGAAATAGGCGTGTTTCCTTTTCAGCTTCGATATCATGGTAATACATGTTCCGTAAACTCGTTGTTCTGTAACTCGACAATTTTCATTTTCGCTGATTCCAGCTTTCGATGTAGTAGTCTCGATGTTCCGAGAGTCACTGTAATGTTACTTCGACGGTTTCATAGGAAACCATATATATATATATATATATATATATATATATATATATATATACATATATATGTGTGTATGTATATAAAATGTGTGTGGGTGTATAAAATTCCTGACGTAACAGACTGCCCTGTACGGCAACCTCCCCAATGCATTTGTTGATATCTCTCAATTGTTAAATGTTTAGTGCCATGCTCTAAGCTTTTTTTCCTTCACTTCACCAAACCACCCACTTTTAACTCTGGCCTTAACCTACTGTGCCCACTATGACTATGATCCTATTACCTATTACTTAGGGCCCTACTACCTTGACATTGATCCTCTTAGTATTTTTGCACTTTATGTGTGTGTGTGTGTGTGTGTGTGTGTGTGTGTGTGTGTGTGTGTGTGTGTGTGTGTGTGTGTGTGTGTGTGTATATATGAGTGTATATATATATATATATATATATATATATATATATATATATATATATATATATTTATATATATATATATATTTTTTTTTTTTTTTTTGGTATAGAAGCTTTATAACCTGCATGCACACCCTACACAACCATCCCTCATTTATTTATTTTATTTATTTATGTATTTATTTTATTTTACATTTGTTAATGTAAATATATATTATATTGTGTGTATATGTGTATATGTGTATGTATATATATATATATATATATATATATATATATATATATATATGTGTGTGTGTGTATATATATATATATATATATATATATATATATATATATATATATATATATATACCCATACTGCATAGGACACCCCAAAATGGACCACAGAGCCATAGCTCTCAACTACTTACCTCCAGAAGCAAGAACAACCAGGAACAATTGAAAGTGTTAGCGCAACTAACTTGAGAGTTTGACAGCATAACAAAATGTAAATTAACAAGTATTTTCTGAAGTAGAAGAAGTCTATACTTATAATTATTGGCATTATGCATTAAGTATAGTCCATCACATTTTCTGCATAATCTAGCAGCAACCTTCCCCTTTCCTTATGAAGAATGTTCCTCATTTTGAGTAATAACGGGTCTCTGAGCCTCAGCGATCTACCTTGCAAGGGGCTGCCAACTGTGAGTATTAAGATGCTTTATCCTCTTCTATTATTTTTTTTTTATATGCTTCTCCAATGATGCTAGCTCTTAGTGAACAAAGAACATAAGACCTTCCTCATTTTCCCCTTGTTCCCTTTATAAGCAGAAATAATCCACATTTAATGAATGAACAATTGAAACAGCATTGAACAACCATGCTTTCAGCTGCCATAGTCTGCTCCTTGCCTCTAAGCTCACCTAGCTTCTCCGCTTTGAGTTTATTCTTCATTCTTTCTATTTTTTTTCTTTTTTGGTTTTATATATTTAAAAACTTCCAGTGCTACCATTTTCAGAAAGGCCATCCACCAGCCATAGATTCATGGCACCACCCCAACCACCAGAACAAACTGAAGTGGTACGGTCCAAACTAGCATAATGACATCATGCCTAGGTTGCCATTAATGACTCCAGGCACAAAGGCCAAACAATTGAATCACCATGAGGTCCTATATGGGACATGCCAAGAAACCTGCCTTGAGGCAAGTAAGTGTTAACACAAAGGCAAGGCGCTATGGTTCATTAGACATTTGATGAACACAAAATTATTTCTATCATCCCATACATATACTATATGAATCTCAAATAATTAAGGGACAGGCTTACATCACTGAAGCTAGCTGGAGAGTCTGCTTACCAATGATCAATTCTTAGACTTAACAGCACTGATGGCAAATTCAGTTAACTGAGAGTAGCAAAGATCTGTCCCACTCTATGCCAATTCTCATGTTTACATACCCTCTTTTGTTGTATAAGTGTTTTGTGACTTGATGAGGTTACAAGGTTTTTTGACTCTTCTAATAAGCAAACAGTTATTTGAAATGTTTTGAGGTACGTTTGTCTCTTTTTTGTTAACTCTAAGTTATTTTCTACACTTAGATTGTATTTGAATTCTAAACATAAGGAGTTTTCTTTTATTCAGCTTTTCCAATTGTTTCATAAATATATCAATAGCCATTGATTTGCTGAGGGACTCAGTTTTTAGTTTTCACTTTATCACACTATACTTGTGGTATCTTCTCTCTGAATGAGCTTGTTATTTCATGTTGGCAATCAAATCTGTTTTAACTAACCAGTTTGTGTACTGTGTATGTCATTTGTACACACCTGTGTTTAGAAACTATAACCTGTAGGCATCATGTGGTTCAGAACTAAGAAGAGTTTATACTTGTTCTTTATAATAATGATTACTTCTGACTTCATACTGTTTACATTGGCAATAATTTTATTATTTAATTGTTTTGAAAGATTTTTGCATTCTCTTGTAATCATATCTCTCAACCTGCAGACACTGAAAATAGGTACAAAGGCTCCAAAATATCCATATTTAGTATAAAAATGGATAACACTTACATTTCCCCATTTTTAGTAACATTGTGAGACACTGCTCAGGAAAATAAGTTTAAAAAACAGAGTGACATAAATGATGCAAACATATAAGCATATTAATAAAATTAATATAAAATCAGCTTAATTTATATTTGTTTCTGAAAAAGGGAGATGTAACATGTGGGTCCTTTTCTTTAAATTATTGGTGCTAACAATATGTTGGTCATTTAGTCTGGTTTCCTGTGAACTAAATGGTTAAATGGGGAGGGCAATATAGAAAATCATGTGAAGGGGAAAACAAAACTTGAAAATAGGGACATACCTTCAAAAATAGGCACGTTATGTGAATGAGTAAATCAAGCCTGAAAATGGGTATGAAACTGAAGGTGTACAATTGAGAGGTCTGCCTGCAATTGACTTCAATCCCCTAGGGTCGCTTCACTGCTCACTGCCTCATTCTTTCATTCTACTTGTGAAAAGTCAAGATCACCACACTGAACTCTCCACTTAATAGTCTGCCCCCTATTACCCCCTTCCCTGGTAACAGATATGCAAAAACAATTTGGAAAATGGGCCAAATATTTTTATACATTTATCCTTTGTGGACTTCTGCCTTTATCTTTTGAAAAATATAGATTCTGTTGCCTCTCTTGATTGCAAATCTGACTCCCATCCCCAGAAATCACTCCACAAACTATTAGAAGCCTAGCCAATAACTGAGATCAGAATCAAACCCTATACCTTTTGTCTATGAGGTGAAGACCTTAATCATATCCTATGAGGACAACATCCTAGAAACCATATCATATGGTGACAGCAGCCTAGATGTTGGAATGGAAGCCCATTAATGTAAGAGACCTGACAGTATATACTACACTCAATTTGTATTTTTTAAAATGTACCCACACAATGTGCCACAAAGATCTAGGACTAAAACTACTGTACAACCACTGATAAAACTGCTAAAGTGTGACCCATGAGAACTCCATAATATCTGCCTTGCAAGCCATACCTCCTGCACTTCATATGATTCTATGGCTGCTTGCACAGAAGTATGTTGCACCCCATCTTGGTATTAACCTCTTAAAGTCTACTTTGTCGGTATATACATTTCTTTGTGTCTGTAAAGCATAGCGACTTTACTCATGCAAGCTTCAGCCTTAGGAATTTTAACTGAGCCATAAAATTATCTCTGCACATGGACATGACATACATGCATATGTTGACAGCATTTCTGCATGATTTCCAACTGAAGAAGTATTTGCTGTGTCTAAAGGAGAGTGTTAAATGGACAACTGATTTATATCACAATTTATACTCATTTTTCTGCACTTCTCTGAACAGAACTCTGTAGTGCTTATTAAACTCAGTTTGTTTAGTTATAGTTTTGTGCATTCAGTAGCTCTATGTATGTACATAATCATAACATCTATTTTATTTTTGGGTAGTATCTTGAGGTACAGGTTAAAGACTGTTATGAGCTCATGAAAAGAAAGCCTATAGTGTTCTCTTATGTGAGCCAAGTCAGGAAGGACTATCTGATTACAGACTGCTTGCTCTGACTTGCTCAAATGGTGTTCTTTATTACTTTGAATCTTTCTTACAATGTTTAATGTATTTATACAAAATGGAAGTAAAAAAGAAATTAGGTATGCAAAAATTAAATGTATTTTTATAGCTAATCTGATTAATTTATAACCAGCTTATATTTAATATGCTAAATTTTAATATTGTGTTGTGGCTATATAATATTGTCAATCAGATAATTAAAATCGCATCACTTTCTTACTTTGTTTTGCTGGTTTATTTACAAACCTCCCCAAGCTGAACATATAATGAGTTTGTACTAGATTAAATCAGTGCCTTCACATGTTATAGATGGCAAAGTACAGGCCTGCAGCAGGTTCAAAGTAATGCTTTGTGAAGAGATCTGTTCTGTCATGCAGCATGAAATAAACAGTTGTACGTTGAGTAACAAATGCCAGACCATTTAAGGTTGCTATGTAGTACTACAGTAAATGCAAAGACATACATCACAAAGTACTCTGCAGGACTTTTACAAATGAATGTACATTGACGCACAGCATCTCTCATTAGGTCCAATGCAATGACACAGCAAAGTATATAGGTTTGCCAAGCATCCAGTTTGCAGCAAACTAACAAATATCTAATGTAAATCCATATATAGAATCAGTGGACCTGCCAGAACTAAGTAAGAAAAACAAAGAAAAGAAAAATATAAGACTAACATAAAGTATAGTCATTAATGCACTGGCTTGAAGTTATTTATATGTCCTGTGAATTGTACTATTAATACACATGTATGGCGTACAGCATTAATGGAATTATAAAATCCAGACACATGATGTCATTATTACAAATCAGACTAGTCATTTCTCTTTCTTCTGTTCTTAATAAAAAATATTTATGCAAGTACATTCTATGCACTTATCCATTCATTGGTATCTTTGCCATCTAAATTTTCCCCATCTGCTGGTCTCTTGACTTTTTATGAATACACAGACACAGCAGCAGATCCAGCACAAGACGACCTAGGCAGCTGCCTAGGGTACAGTGCTGGCTAGATGGCCAGGCCTGACATAAAATATATCTAAAAAGGCAGTAACATGAAAGCCTTACTTCTTAAAGACCTACTGCACTGAATTTACTTGCACTCTTTAGCTCAGATTTTGAGCAAATAAGCAAGACTTCCTGAAGTTCAAATTAGAAGTCTTTTTCCAGTATATTTCTTGTATACTGCAGTGTTTTCTTTTTTTTTTTTTAAAGACATTTTGGTCATGTTGTTTGGCCAAAACACCACTGACAGGATGCAGCTGCAGAAAAAAATTGTAGCTGTAACAAGTGTGTGTGTGTGTGTGTGTGTGTGTGTGTGTGTGTGTGTGTGTGTGTGTGTGTGTGTGTGTGTGTGTGTGTGTGTGTGTGTGTGTATGTGTGTGAGTGTGAAATGCCCCTGTCTGATTCAGGATCTTGGCAGAGTCAAACCCTGTACATTAAATGCAGGTAGCATTATGTTTAATCTTCCATACCAACTACCAACCAGCTTGTCATCATTTTTTTTGTAACATCTTTTCTTTTGTCTCATATTTATTCCCTGGTCTTTAGCAAGTCCCTTAACCAGACAGTACTTTGGAACAACTGGAATTTTGCACTAGGCTTCTTAACGGTTCCCTAGACTGCCAGCTAGTTATGGTGTACAAGAAGGAAATTGATTGCAGTAAACAGGAGCATCATTATATGAACCATGGTCTTCCCATGTGATTATTGGTTTCTTTCTATTGAGTGTTGACATCATGTTTATTATTCACCTGTGAATAAATTGGACAGCATAAAATCTTTTTAACTATATATATATATATATATATATATATAACACACACACACGCACATACACACACACACACACACATACACACACACACTTTTTTATTTATCTTGTTTTTTGTAGGCACACAAATGTGAAATGCACTGTATTTGGATTACAGCAGGTTTATCTAGCACTTAGTACAAATGAGTAAAGTTATGAGCTGTTAAAGAGCTGTTTTCTGTAGTACATGGTTTGAGTCCAACAGCTTTCAGTTGTTTTCTTTGTAATGTTTATCAAGTTACTTCACCAGAAGATACTTTTGTGCTGCTTCTGAAAAGGGATACTTGTATTAGCAGGCTGTCTGAAGCTGTTAGCAAATGCATTACACATTTGTCTTTTGAATTCCTGAACCCTTCACATAGGTGCTAATTAGTACCTTACCATATACTATTTGAGTATGAATCCCAGCACTTCGGTTGTAGTTTAATGGGTTGACAGATGCATTTTCTCTAAATATGAGTTTTAAGAGAAGAGAAATTTGCTGATTCTCATGCTAAGCCTGTCTTCCATGTGAGAGTGTTTTGTTTAGAAAAAGGCTGTCATTTTTTTCTTAAAATTTGGAATAAAGGTTTTAAATGAAATCCAAATCTCTGTGACAATTGTAATGTAAATAAGAAAATAATATGCACATTGATAGGTCTGAATAGTGTTTATGGTAATTGGAGATAGGCAGACAAGTGAAAGGATATTGGCATGGCTGGCAGGGACCTTATTCATTGTGTTGTTTAGGGACCCATTTGTCCATGACCCAGTTCTGTTGACTGTGGAGGTGTATACTGCAACAGCATGGTATTATCAGCCATTCTAGTAGGATAGACCTATAATGAGTCATGTCATAGGGATAGCTATTCTTGATGACAGCAAAGAAATAGAGAGGTCAAAAATGAGATGTAGGTGTCCTACAAGCATGTAAGTCCCTGCCCTCCCAAAAATAACAGTAGGTTTTATGCACTAATATTTTTGATTTTTGTATGATGTGTGGGTTGTTGAATAAAAGCTGCTGCATATTATACTGTATTTATTTGGTGTGCTTTATTCATTACAATAAATAATTCATTCATTAATAGGACTAGATTGTGTAATACAGCATAAGCATGTTGAATTTTAGTAGTCTAAAAATGTTGCATTTTACCCATATATATTTTGCAGTATCTTCTTTACGTCCTCCAGCAACTACAAAGGAGTTGACATTTGTCAGGTCATATAGTCAACATTATTCAGAGTGAAGATTAAAACTGTCTGAACTTTGTCATCCCTTATGTAGTCATTGTTGCATATTACTGTGTACAGTCTTCTCTACTAGATCGGATTACAAATGATTCCTTCATTTAATTAAAAGTTGTTTCTCTGTCAGTTAGCACAGAAGACTAAAGCTCCGAGCTGTTGATGAGCTGTTTCTGTGGAAAATGTGCACTGTTAGAATCTTTCCTCTTTCATTTACCTACTGTGTGACATAGAGCAAGTCACGTAATCAGGCAGTGCTTTTGTTGCAATTGGGAATTTGAAAGTATGAATACACTTTTAATTTAGCTTATTTTTTGTGGGTGCATAGGGGTGTGAAATACACTGTATTAGGCTGCAAACAGCCTGCCTGGTACATAGTTCAGATGAGTATGTCTATGAGCTGTTAATGAGCTGCTTCTATAGTGCATGGTTTGATTACTCCACCCTTAGTTTATCTACTGTGTGACTATGTCTAAGTCACTTTAACAGGCAGCTTTCCTGGGCTGCCCCTGTAATGGTAAACTTGCATCCAGTGGGCAAACACAAGCTGTTAGCAAAGGCATTGCACATTTTTGTCTTTTGAATTCATACACCCTTCACATAGCTTCACTATATGATATCTAACTTTAAATTCCATCATGTCTCTTGTAGTCTTACGGGTTGCCAAATGCTTTTTTAATAAATGTGAGTTTCAATGGAAGAGAAGTTTATTGTGCCACATGCCAAGTCTGTTTTCAATTTGTGTTTTCTTTAGCAAATGTCTGTCAGTGTTTTTACTGTAAAATATGAAATAAAGGTTTTAAATTAAATACAAATCTGTGATTATTGTAAAAGTAAGAAAAAGAAAATATTATGCACTGTGACAGGTTTGAACATTTAAACCTTTTTCTTGTAATCTGGGGAGAAACAATCAAGTAATGGGATGTTGGTATGGCTGCAAGGGGGGGGGGGCAATGTATTACCCTGCCCAAGGCCTCATTTACCCATGATCTAGCTCTACACACACATATATGCAGAAGCCAAAAGGTAAATGCCTTACACTACTCTAATCCTTTAGTCTTTGCAGGTAGTCTCCAGGTCCAAGCAGAATCCCTACCAGATGTGATTGTCCTCTTGAATACCTCATTTCATAGTATGACAGCCAGCTAATTGATAATGTACAAGACAGAAGTGAGGCAAGAGATGCTTTCTACTGCATATAACAGAAGACCTATGTTGTATCAGTGAGTGGAACAGGTGTTGCTGACATGACATGTCAGCATCTTGTGTCCTCTGTAATGATGTTAATACCATCCTTTTTGTAATCTATTCCTCAGTAGAATTCTATACAAGAAGGTGTCACTGTTAGTGAGATACCCTAATTGTTTAAGATGCATTGTTTGTCTGACTTCAACTGCTTCTATTCAGCTGTTAAATTGTTCAACACTTACATGGCCACAATATATGTTTGCATATTTAATAAAAAAAAAACTACTCACACAAGAGTATATAAAATAGTTAAGCACTTTTATCTTATCCAAAACTTCATAAGAACAATTCAAATAAAAATAATTTCACTTTTAAATACCAAAAAGCCTATGCTTATTTGGTACACTGATAGCTAATAAAATTGTAAACTAATAAACAGAAAAAAAAACATATTGTGAAACCATAATTATTTGTACAAATCATATTATGAAAATGTACAAGAAAATGCAAAAAAAAAGCACTTTTAAGTACATTTCAAGGCTCTTCCTTTAAGAATACTTTAATGTTAATGTGCTAATTTAGACCACTGGTGGCAGTGGCACTGATAATCAATTGCCAGTACAGCTGTGTCTGCTCTAACCTGCTGTTAGGAACAAATTATATACAGCATCATATAAGTACAATGACTGAAGGGATGTGTTGCACATAATATCATGTAACCATCAGTACATAATATACAAGTGTATGATTACATGACAGGATGAGTCACTTTATTTTATTTATTTATTTTTTTATGAGAAAGCCTGTTTATAGTGGAGGGCCATTGAGAGAAGTTCCATAAATTACAATACAAAGTTCTGTCATACAACTATTTAATGAAAACCTATACTGTGAATTGTATTATGCTATGGTACATAAAGAAAATATGGTAGATAGTATAAAATGCTAATGAGAATGAAATGTAAAGAATACAGTTAAGGAAATTTAACAAGATAGGATTTCTGGAGGGATACAAACAGGGCAAGAATAGAAAATCCAATATGAGTATGAATGTTTTTTTTTACTCAGATATGTTTTTGTTTTTTAAATGTCAAAGATCATGCAATATATGCACAAACAAATACAATAAACTATATACAATGTCCATAACGATGCATACATGTAAAGGGAAATCATTCAATATTTCCTCTAATAAAGATTTCAATTTCTCCCAAGCAATTTGCTTACGCATCAGATATTTTGTTCTCAGTTTTATAGTGGAAATTTCTCTATCACAAACAAGTTTGGCTAAATTAACAAATTCACTGTTAAATGTGAGAGTATGTTCTGATTTCCAATTATTTGTAACCACTTTCCTTGCTGTCGTTACTATGGACCATAATATATGCATTTGATTTCTGGGATTAATTTCTGGAACAGGCACATTAAACAATATGAGATAGTCAGAACTTGTACAATTGTCATTCCACATAGCTTTACAGAAGTATCTAAAATCATTCCAAAAAAAGCAGATACCGTTCTACAATTTACAATCATATGCAACCAGTCAGCATTGTATTGATTACATCTCCAACATTTCATGTCTTCTTTTATATATATTTTGGCAATTTTATTGGGAATTAAAATGCCCTATGCAGGAACTTCCAAGTATAGATTTTCCAATAGGGAGAAGCTTTGTTTTTCCTGCTGATTTCAAAGAAAACCTTTTATAACTTAATATACATTCTTAATTGTTTATTTTTGTTGAATAGTTCCAGTAAGAAACATTTGTAAAGGTAAAATCTGTTCTGATAGATTTATATAAAATGAGTATAAATGAGGTACTTTTTAGGGAACCATTATTAATAGTAGAAATTACGTCTCGAATTTTGGGTATGTTTTTGTCAAGTCTTTCTAATAAAATTATAGCTCTCTGTTGAAATTACTCATTACAGGTCTGGATATCAAGCCAGTTACAATTTTGTAGACTATATCTAGCTATTAAGTAATCAGCTGTGTGAATTTTATTTGTTGACAAGTACTGATGCTAATACAGCAAATTACTCTTTTTGAAATCTAACATTTTCTTAGTATCAAAAGAAATTATACATTCACTAGTAAAGGCAATTGGAAATATGGATATGATTAAATTCTTGATTAGGTGACTGTAATACATAAATCTTTTAAAATTCAATAATATGTGCTTAATAAAGAAAGGGACTGTTAGTTTTTGTTTATTTTGCAAATATACTTTAATTAGCCATAGGAAAACATTTTTATCTATACAAATAAAAGGTTCAAATAGTATTTTATTGTTGTCTAGTAAAATAATTTTGTGTATTGACTTCCAATAAAATGTATATGAATTATTGATCCATAAAACTACAGTGTTAATAATAGCTGCATTTATATATAATTCTATGTTGAGAAATGCAATACTTCCCTTGTCCCAGCTTGGAGTGTGCCATTTCAGAGATATTCTATTTTTTTTAGGAAATCTGAAAGACTTGACCAGGATATCGCTTATACTTTTAACAGTTTTTTGAGTATGGGGATGATTAATGACTGACTAACAAATAGAATTTTAAGTAAAATTAAGGGTAGTCTGTCCTCAAATGAAAAAACATTTTGTTCCAGTTGTCTGTTAGGTTTATAATTTAATTAATTAGAAGTTGATAATTAGCTGAACCTGTCTTTTTAATAGTCAATAGAAATACCTGGGTACATAATATGTGTTTTGTCCCAATTGAAGTGCTTGTAATTTTTTAATTTGGACGTGACTTCCTTGTTTATTAAGAGTGTTTGGGTTTTTTATGACTAAATCTTAATCCAGATATACTTTCAAATAAACTCAGGACACTAACTAAACAGCCTAGTGAGGTTTCAGTATCTCCATATTTTAGTAACAAATCATCAACAAAAAGTTGGATCTTGGAGGAGATATCACTTAACCTATTATGTTCTTATTATTTCTTATATAATTCACAAATGGGTCTATGACAATGGCAAAAATTAAAGGGGACAAAGGACAACCTTGTTTTGTACCTCTCAATATTTTGAAAGGACTAGATATGAAAGAGCCAATTTTAACAAGTGAAATAGAATTTTCATAGAGCTTTTTAATTAACTTTATAAATTCTAAAGAAAAGTTATACTGCTGCAATATTTTAGATAAGTAAGTACAACTAAGAGAGTTAAAAGCTTTGTCTATGCCAAAGCTTAATATTCACAATTTATTTTTTTTATTTGCTATATCTATAAAAGACAATCACTTGACTATATTGTCTTGAACTTTCCTGTTTTTATGAACCCAGTTTGGTCATTGTCTATTAAGTCAGAAAGGATAGTGTTCAGTCTATTTTCTAAGATGACCATAAAAATCTTATAATCTATATTTAATAAAGAACAGGCCTATAATATGAACAAGAAGTGGGTTCCTTATCTGGTTTTAAAACTGGTGAGACTAATGAGTATTTTCATGAAGGTGGGACATTTGACATGTTTTTAACTTCTTGAAATGTATTTAACAGAATTTTTAATATATTTTTTGGTAAAAGTTTATATAATTCAGGGATTAATCTATCCAACCCCGGTGCCTTATTGAGTTTTAGATTATTTATTTGATCTTTTAGTTCTTTCACAGTAAAGACTTTATCGATTCTAGTAGTATTATCATGGGATCATTTATTTTGAAAGTTCTTCTTTAAGAAGTTATTTAGGATACTATTATTACTTATCATTGTATTTGAGCTATTTATATGCTCATAATGTTTTTTGAAGCCTTCTATTATGTTCTTCATATCTGATGCTTTTATTCTTTTCTTATCTTCTTTATATATAATTTCCTTTATATGTCTTTTTTCATTTAGATATTTTGATCTGACTGCAATTTTACATAGGCTTTTAAGGTTGACTGAGTAGGAGTATAACTTGTTTTTTTCTAAATCAGTGGAAATTTTGTGGTGTAAGATGTCCTGATATTCCTTATTCTGTTTATTTATATTATCTAGCACTATTTTATCATTATATGTTAAGTTACCTTTCAACTTATCTAACTCAATCTATAGATCTACTAGCCTCTCATCCCACGCTTTTATTTTTAATAAGTACCAGCCTTTAACTTTCCCATAAAGAGCCACCTTTAAGGTATCCCGCAGAATCATCTAAAACAACACCAAAATCCAAGTACTGCAGAAGATAAATATGACAGCCCAGTGTTCACAAAATAATTTAATAAATTCTAGTGCCTTGGAAGATGCTGCCTTTAATGGAATACAGAATCATATCTGATACCTCCCCATTATTGTTTTCAATAAATTGTTTTATTTCAGTTAGAAACCAGTCATGAAAGCTTTTTATTTTCATAATGTAGACAGGATTCTCTGACAAGAGATTACGAAATCAGTATGAAACATTAATTTAAAGGTGATGGCATTGTGATCTGATAAAAGGGAGGACACAATCATGACATCTTATATTTTAGATAACGATGAGCTGGCTACTAATACTTTATCAATGTTGGTTTGTGTGCCAAACCTATATGGGTAATGGGAAAACTTTAGGGAAGAATGTGATTTTATATTATAGATGCCTTTTAAATTCCTTGAATTTGCATAGTTATTTAAATGTTTAGCTACAGGAGATATTTTAAAAAGGTTTAATATTTGCAGTGTTTGTTGAAGTTAAAATACAATTAAAATATCCTGCTAAAATTATCTCTCCCTGAGAATATAAATTCATGGTGTCAAGATGCTGTTTTATTTTTTGTGCCTATTTCTGGTAACCGGTATGAGTTAATGAGGGTGTACGGCTTTCTCCCAACCTTAATTACTACTAAAGCTAACATACCATTTTTATCTGTATAAGATTCTATGATCTTTGGTAATCATAGGCTTTTCTTCCATAGAATTGAAACTCCTCTTTTTTTTCTTTATATTGTGAATTAACCAATATCACATAGTCTTTTAACAAAGATATGTTCAAAACTTGTGATAATAGATGCGTTTCTTGAAAAAAGACAAAATCTCCTTTATACAAAACAAGATATTTGTTCACACTACCTCTCTTCATGGGATTATTTAGCCCATTTACATTTAAAGAGAGTACATTATATGCTGACATAGTTTAACAGGTTTTGCAGTATTAAGATATATGTATTGATTCCATATATTTTTATAGCAGTTAAAAATAACATTTGTTATGGACAAATTATAAACAACTAAATTAGAAATCTTAAAAATATAAACATTAAAAACCTTCTGTATGGAATACAGTATTACTGGCTTAATATGTGTACAATACAAGACACAACATTGCCAAACCATGGCATCTAGTAGTGGCTTTCCTCTAATGCAGGCTAACATATAAATTGAACAAAAAACAGAATGGAACATAAATGTGTGGGAGAATCATTTACTTCAGATTATATTTTTATAAGTAATATATCATTAAATTAAATTATACCTTTTAACTCTGCCATGACAACCTTTTGGATACATAATGATACAGTCTACCTTTCTATATCCCAAACGACACCGCATTTTAAAAAGCAGGCAGATGATAACAAGTAAACAAAGTATAAGCAATCATCAATGATCAGTATTCATTACCATTCTTCCTGCTTTTTACTGTCTTATTCCCCAATTTTAGGATATTGCATATTTGTTATACGTGTAAAAAACATTTATAAACACTATTTCAATAGAAACTTTTTTAAAAAACATAAAACATGTTAAGTAATATTTAGTGTGTAAAACAATATTAATATTACATTCATTTATATTTAACTTTGTCTGTATAATACTTTTCTGTTGTAGGTTTTCTGTTTCTTACCAGAAACATGCTGTTTTCAGCAGTTTCATTTACTTATTAAAAGGTTGCCAACATCTCAGAATTGTAGAATATTCCAGGACTAGTTAACTGTTACATCAGAGCCGTTTGATTTGTCAATCATTCAAGTCATGCCCATGTTTATTTAAAAATGGCCAGCAAGCTGTTAAAATTTAATATCACTAATTTAATTTATATATTAAGCTTTTTAAATAATATATTCATTACTTACATTACATTTTCAGGTAAAAGCATTCCTATAACTAGCTTAGTCCGGTTACAGTGTTGCTGTATCCAGGGTTGTTAGAAAGCTTCTGACCCCCCAAGCCTTTCTGTGTTGGAGGAAAGCCTTCTAGCTTATCAGTGGGAGTGGTAAGCACTAGGTAGCCCATCTACCACGAGAGGAAAGGTTCTTGGCCCTGAAATTGTAGTTTATTGACCATTTGGCCAGTTTGTCCATCTCTTTCAACTTTCTGGTTTAAAAGACCACATTTGCGCTTGTTTCCCATCTTTCCTGTAACTAACCTACTGGGTAGCACTAGAAAGCTTTAAACTGATACAAGCCTTCTAGCTTAGGAAAGAGACTTTGGAGTGATTAAGTATCAGTTTTCTGTACTTTCTTGCTGTACTTAAATGTTTTCCACCTAAACGCAGATTTTGCAGAATTTATTGTGATTTAAAAGCTTGTTTTTTTCACATATTGTACTTATTTGACTGCCTGCACTTTTAAAAAGTTGTTTTTTGTTTAAATAATTTGTTTAACTGTTGTAGGCTACGCACTAAAGTGTGATAACCTTTTCTGATCATTTGTAGTCATTTAAAGCTGTTTTAAGTGTATTTTTTAAGCTAGTATAGTCCAGTTTTCAGGCTACTGCTGAATTCAGGGCTGTGATACTAGTTTCTGAGTTGCCCATACCTTACTTGGATAGAAGGAAGTTTCTCTGTTCACCTGTAAGTGAGGGGAGCTTTGAGCAACCTATCTGTCCCGGGAGGAGTGGTTCCAGCCCAGAAGTTAGTAGTTTATTGGCCATTTGGGCTAATTTCTATCTCTTTCATTTCCCTACTATAAAAACCACATTTGCACGGTTTTGCGCACCTGGCAGTGCCGGTTAGCTATGGTTAAATTATTCCCGGCTCCACTAAGTCTCCTCTTCAGTTTTTCCCTTGAAACTAGTCTAACTCTCAACCTAAGCACTCAAAAGGCATCTGACAAGCCATCACTTGCTCAGACCGAATAGCAAGCACTAACATACCCTGACACTGATTGCCCAGCAGGGCAAGGCTCTTTATTTACCCCTCACCAACCAAGCGACTAAGCAGCTCATCCTACTATTCAGGCATGACCAAAGGGCAACTTCAGGTGCACTCTCCAGTCCAGCTGGTGAACCTGGGTATCCTGAGGCAAAGTTACAACTGTCTCATGTACACAGACAACTCTCTCCTCCTACCACAAAACACTAACATATGCGAGAGATGCAATTATACAGCCAAACTGGAAGCTAAGCTGCCTCCACCCAAGACTGGAACAGGCAGTCAAGAGGAGAAGGTTAACACTTGCAACACAACTCCAGCCGCACACAGACCTACTAAAACAGCACTGGCAAAAAATACACAAAATCATACTCTGAGGCTCTAAATAAAAACCTGCAAAAGCATCAGAGGCCTCCAAAGCAGACACCCAAACAACCTGCACTTCCCATCACAAACCAGACACCACATAAAACACAAAATCAGTGTGCCGCACAATCACAGCCCTTATGGTGAAATAACATACCTAACACACTAGTAATAGGTGACTCTATAGTCAGGCACACTGATGTCCCCTCACTAGGCTGGACAAGCAGAAAGTTACTGTTAGCTGCCTGTCGGGAGCCAGAATCTGCCACATAACACAAGCACTCAGGTCACTCCATAACAAGTACAAATATGACTATGTCATTGTTCATGTTGGTGTGAATGACCTGAGACGTACCTCACTGGACTATATGAAAAGAGACATGGAAGAGCTTTCTGATCATGTAGCCCAGGCTTGTATGACCCTGACCCTGAGTAGCATCCTGCCCTCACCAAGAATGATACCTCAGTATAAAGAAAAAAATATCAGTTTCAACAATTGGCTAAGCTTCTGGTGTCATTCAAAGGGGATCCAGTGTCTGTCAGCCTGGGATGACATGCTCGACAAGCCGCATTGCTTCACAAGAAATGGCTTGTACCTGTCACCCCTAGGCTTTCGAATACTGGCCAAGGCTCTTGCTGCCCCCATAGTGCCTTTTTAGGCAAGGCTCAAAAGTCAAACCCACCTCCGTAAACAGCACAATTAACAAAAAACTGAGGGTTATGCTACTCAATGCCAGGAGTTTAAATTTCAAAATGCACACACTCGAAGCACTCCTCAGTATGGAGAACATCGACATCTGTGCAGTAACTGAAACCTGGTTCAAGGCTCCAGAGAGCACCCCAGCACTACCGGGCTACAACTCATACCACACGTTTTGGCCACAGAACACGGACCGAAACACAAAATCAGGGGGTGTATCCATATTCATCAAGGATGCCTACACCTCCAGGTTAGTGGTGCAGCATGGTACCTCTGAGATCATCCATGTGCAACTAACATCAGGCACATCTGCAATGGAAGTTGTGGCCTGCTACAGATCACCCTCCATGACCCAGGACCACCACTCCACCTTTCTGGAGATAGTGGAAAACATGAAGGTCCTACCAAACACCCTGATATTGGGCGATTTCAATTACCCTACCAATCACTGGGAAAACTACTCGAGTTCAAATTCCCAGGCCCAGCTCTTCCTGGAATTCATCAACTCCAATGCTCTGGAACAGCTGGTAAACTCCCCTACCAGAGGTGAAAACATATTGGATTTGGTCATCACCAACATGGACGGCAGGTGTTCCACACAGGAGGTCAACCCATCACTGGTTAGATCAGACCATAAACTAATCGCTCTGGATGTCCACACCCCACCACCACCCCCAACTAAGGAAACCACAGCAAAAAACTTTTCTAAAGCAAACTTCACCTTACTTAAGACAGAGGTGGTAAGTTTCCCAGCCCCCACACTAAAGGATAATACTGCCCAAGATGCAGAAACCTTTACAAATGCACTTTATGAGCACTTACAAGGATGCGTGGATCATGCCATCCCTAGCAAAACCAAGACTCACTCCTCTGAGAGAAGGAAACCAGTTTGGTGGATCCCTGCAATAAACAGGCTATATAATAGAAGGAGGAAACTAGTTCAGAAAAAAAGCAAATCCCAAGAAGGAAAGACATCCCTGATCAGTATCATTAAGAAACTTAGGTCCCTCATGAAATCATCCAAGGCTAACTTTGAAAGAAAAATAGCCAAGGATTCAAAAGATAACCACAAAGCCTTCTTTAGCTATGTTACGAATCTAAGTGGCAACTCACAGATATACACTGAACTAGTTCAAAATAGCACAAAATATACTGAACCTACTGATATTGCCAATGTCCTGGCAGATAGATTCAGTGCAAACTTCAACCCCCTCTCACCTCCAAAAGGGCCCACAACAATACCGGAAAAGTGTAGTGTCCCAAAAGTCACAGACGCACAGGTGAAAACAGCCCTTTCAAAAGCCAAAAACACAGCATCAATGGGAACAGATGGTGTCCCAGGCTGCGTCTTGCACGAACTACAGAACGAACTAACCCCCCACCTAAACACGCTGTTCAGCCTCAGCCTCTCCACAGGCTACATGGCCATAGAATGTTGCACAGAAATGGTTATTCCTCTCCACAAAGGAGGGGCCACAACTGGCTCTGGTAACTATCGCCCCATAACCCTGACTAGCCTGGTCTGCAAGGCTATGGAGTGCATCATCTTGGAACTCATTAACAAAGACATTGGGAACCTCCAAACACTTGACCCGACCCAGTTCAGCTTTGTTAAGGGCAGATCATGCCTACTAAACTTCTTCGAGACAGTCACCAAAGCCATAGATGAGGGAAAGGTGGTTCACACAGCCTGCCTTGACCTCGCCAAGGCTTTCAACACCATTCCCCACTCAGGTATTACAGAAAAACTCACCAGCCTGAACATAAACCCCTACATCATGAGATGGGTTGCCAACTGGCTTACAGACAGAACTCACACAGTAAGAATATCGGGTTCTAGGTCTGACTCTAAACCAGTCACAAGTGGTGTCCCACAAGGCTCGGTCCTGGGACCCCTACTGTTCGGCATATACTTCTCAGAAGTACAGGCAAACACAGGAGGGCTATGGCTAACCAAGTTTGCTGATGACTTCAAACTGGGAGCCATAATTGACTTTCCAGCTGACACAGACATCCTCTAAAAGGGCCTTACTGAGATGGACACCTGGTGTCAAAGTCATGGCCTCAAGCTAAATGCCAAAAAATGCATAGTTATCCCATTTGGGAAAAACAAAACACCCGCAAATTACCACATAGGTGGCAGCCCCCTTAATACAGAAGAGGTAATAAGAGATCTGGGGAACCAGGTAGATAGTATTCTCTCCTTTGACAATCATATTGCCAGAGTAGTTAGGAAATCTTTCTATGTGGCCCATCTAATTACTAAAGGGTTCACATCTAGAAATAAAGAGGTTATAGTGCCCCTCTACTTGTCACTCATTAGACCCATCATAGAGTACAATGCCCCATTTGGGATGTACCTCACAAGACACTTCCAACAGCTGTAAAGACCACAAAAGTACCTCACCAAGAGGATTACTGGTCTCAAACATATGCCATATGCAGCTCAATTGAAAAAAACTCCATCTGTACTCAGTGGCATATTGCTTACTCAGAGGTGATCTCTGCCTGACTTACAAAGCCATGTCCAACTCAGAATTGATGGATATGCTCCACCTAAAGAAATCCAAGTCACTGCGAGCCACGCGGTCTAGTGAGCTAAACCTCACCACAACAATAAATAGAACATGCTGGAGGGATAGATTCCTGTCACAGAGACTCCCCATGCTTTTGAACAAAATTCCAAATTACATCAGGCAGAGCCCCTCACTAACACTCGTCAAGAGAAACCTTGACGAGTGGATGGGTAACAGAGAATACACCCCTGGGATCACTTCATTGGCTCTGCTTGACAGAGGATCAGTTAATCAATGGGACGGCGAAAGCCGACACACTCTGGCTAGGCTTATAAATGCCCTCGGGCAGATAGCCTAGTACCTACCTATGAACCTATGAACCTAAAAGGAAGCAAGGCAGCATCCGTTTTGTAATCCGATTGGTCCATTGCCTTCAACTTGAGGTAAAAAGGTCAAAGGCAGTTTAATACTTCTTGTATGTCATCTTAGATGTCTCTGCATGAAAATGGAGCCTTTACAGCACCTTAGGAGCTCAAGCCTGTTTAGAAACCTTCTAAACAGCAACTAAAGTAAGTTTGTGGGAATTTTTCCTTTTAGAGTGAAGCTTTGAGACTAGAAATGCTTGTGGACGATTTAAAACCCAGAAGCAAAGTAAAAGATTCATTTTTGCTCTAAATGCTTATTTTTGACTGGCAAATATACAATTAAAGAAGAAATTAACCATTTCTTTTCAATTAATGAGTGAATTAGGTATATAGTAACATCCTAAACATTAAACTAAGGCATTTTTAGTTAAGTGAGAGTGTATAGTAAACTTATTTTACCTATAACTGTTATCATTTTAAACACACATTATTAGATCCAGCATGACCCCCCAAAGCAGTAAATCAGTAAAAGATGATTCTAAAATTCACTTTAGCAAAGCAGTTATATGTCTATGACACCTTTGTATATTCTTCCCTAGAGATTAAAAATTCACTTATTTAAAAATATATATTATTTCTGATCTAAAGTCTTTAGTAAATCTTGCAGTGTCACATATATATGGGTTTTTAAGTTCTGAAAGGGAAGGAGGAAGGAAAAGGAAACAAGTAAAACTAAATGTATTACCTTCCTTGTGTGATTTAAAAATGACTTAAAACCAACTGCATTGTAATACATTACAAATAAGCTTATGAATTATTTACTTGCCTCTTTGTTTTTTCTTTCCTTTTCTTTTCTTTTCTTTCACAGATAATTCATTTTTTGTTGTTATTTGTCTTTTTAATGTACTACTGGTGTCCATAAGTTCTGTTGAATTTATTAAGTTTTTTTGTTGTACAAAGCTGTTGGGATCTTCAACTGTTTCAAATGTTTTTGTCCCTTCGGGTAGAGAAAGTCTTATTCTGGCAAGGAAGAGTAGTTTATATTTAATACCAGCCTTTTTCAATGATTTAATAAGAGGAATGCAAGCCTTTATTTTTGAAATAACAAGAGAAGAGTAGCCATTGTCAAATCTAACAATTTGATCTCCTATTTTCAAATGAGAGAGTCCAAGCAGACTTTTAAATAAGGTCTTTATCTTGACTTGACATAAGCAGTAGCCAAGGTACCAGAAGCATCTACTGCCAATCATTAGTGGAGCAGAGTTCCGCTGTGGTGACCCCTAACCAGGAAAAGCCGAAAAGACCAACAAACAGCTTTTTTTAAGCTGTTCTTCTTGTGGTTCTGGATTTCACATAAATTTAACAATGATAGCTCTTGGATGCATATTTTTGCTATTTGAGGTATTTGAAGATAAAGATCTATGTGCTCTGTCAATTCCAAAAGATAAAACTTCAGGTAAATTTAATGTTTTAGGGAGCCAAGTAGTTAAAAATCACATCACATTGTCTCCTT
This sequence comes from Protopterus annectens, assembly GCF_019279795.1. NCBI lineage: Eukaryota > Metazoa > Chordata > Ceratodontiformes > Protopteridae > Protopterus > Protopterus annectens. The sequence goes on from NC_056738.1 coordinate 313,474,996, forward strand.
CCATTCTCCCTGGTATACCATAGATTTGTATGTTGTTCCATCTAGACCTATTCTCCAGATCATTAATCTTATTTATTTATTGTATTTAACATTTGTTAACTGGGAAAGTCCGACTTGGAACGAAGCCCATTTTCAGTGGAGGACTGAGGAGAAATGCTCCAGACGCATGTCTTTCTAACATGGGAGGAAACTTGAGCACCCAGAGGAAACCCACATGAACACATTGAGGACATGCAGACTCCACACAGAAGGCACCCCAGCCAAGAATCAAACTGAAGAACCTCTTGCTGTGAGGTGACAACACTACTGCTGTACTAATGCACTGTCCTTGTTAATAAGTTTGTTATTTTGCTGTAGAAGAAACTCAATACAGTTTCCCCACCTATTAGTCTGCAGTCAGCATCAGATACTGATTCTTCTAGTGCTGTAATTTGAGCCTTCTGTTGCTTCAGGACATCATTCAATAATTCAATCTGCTTGGTAGTGTCTTCTTTAATTTTGTCCATTTTAAAATCAAGTTTATCCATTTTCAGCATTATATCTTGAATGTTTGTAAGGATGGACTTTTTTCACAGAGTTGTCCTGTTGGGTGGTCTTAGAGTGATTCATGTTCCTTCAGTTGTAGTTTCTTCACTTTTTCTCCTTTAAAATTTGACAGGATAATATGAGAATTATAAGATGAAAGTTACACCGATATATAGCTTAGGTCTTCAGAGATAATATGAGAATTATAAGATGAAAGTTACACCGATATAAAGCTTAGATCTTCAGAGATAATATGAGAATTATAACATGAAAGTTACACTGATATAAAGCTTAGATCTTCAGAGATAATATGAGAATTATAACATGAAAGTTACACTGATATAAAGCTTAGATCTTCAGAGTTTTGGATTTGTTGCTTTCAAGTAGATATCAGTGTATTTTGCAAATAAATCCTGTCAGAAATGTTGAAATGCTGCAGAACAGAAACTGTGCTGCTGTCAGCCTTCCATCACATACACACACACACACACACACACACACACACACACACACACACACACACACACACACACACACACACTAATGAGAAGACAATAGTTGCAAGGAAGTGTCCAACAAACACAGAACAGAACCAGATAGGCAAACATGTATGAGCTATATTGTGGGCTGCAAATGAGCAGGTAATGATCATTGTTGGGAAGAATCCTGCAGCAACAAATATAATATACTGACTTCAGACAAAAGAGCAGAAATCCCACCACAGATGTATATAGGATCCAGTAAGGCTTGCTGGCTTGAAGGCATTATGAAATGATGAAACACTTCATCACAGAGTGAGTAGTGGTAATCTAAATTTCTACCATTTTCACTATGTGTGCTTGAAACACATTTGCTTGAGACACATTCTCACTGCCATTTGCTTGTTTCAGCAATTGCCTTAACTGTCATTAACTCATCTCCATTAATAAGCATTCCTCCTAAAGCCAGATCTCTTCTAGCCCTACCAGAACAGAACCCATTCTAATCTGAAAAACTCCTACCCAGTCCCTAACCCTAAAGTTTGCTATTACTCCCTAAATCAAAATTACTGACCATTCCCTAAACCTGAAATCACCTTCCCCTCCCTAACCCTAAAGTCCACAATTGCTTCTTAAACATAAAACTCCCCTTTCTTACCTAACCCTAAAGTCCTAATCACTCCCTAAACCTAAATTACCCTTCCCCTCCCAAACCCTAAAAGTCTTGATCTCTCCCTAAACCTAAAATTCCTTTCCCTTGCATAATCCTAAAGTCCTGATTGCTGCACACTAAACTTTACATCACCCTCCCCTCTCCCCTTCCTTACTTACCTGTTCTGCAAGCACTTCCTCTCCTAGGATGTGAGCAGTAATTGTGAGGGTGGTGCTTGCCTGAACTCATATTCGGGTCTGCATGTCAGCAGCTGCACATATGGACTTCAACCTGCTAGAGATAGTGGAATTCAAGCAGCTGGGGCTTGAGCAGCTTTAGTGTTCCACTTTCTACCATTACAATTTAATTCATACCGAGCTTCAATTGATTTCATTCCAAGAAGGATACAGCTACATCTGCACATAAATCATTTAACAAAATCATAGTTTATTGAGATGTTCCATAAGGATCCATTAAACTTACATAAAACCAGGATATGAACCAAGAAAAATAACAACAATGAGGCATGATATGACAGTGTATACCAATGTAAGCAGTATATAAAGAATACAAAAATATTAAAGCTGACATGGAATAACAATGTATATATATCTATATATATATATATATATATATATATATGTGTGTGTGTGTGTGTGTGTGTGTGTGTGTGTGTGTGTGTGTGTGTTTGTGTGTGTGCACTCATGCGCAAGTATGTGTGTGTGTGTGTGTGTGTGTGTGTGTGTGTGTGTGTGTGTGTGTGTGTGTGTGTGTGTGTGTGCACGCAATAAGGCATGAAGGGATGTGCATGGCAAAGACATTAACATAATCTAACAGATGTTGTGATCCTCATACCTCAAGTACCATATTGCACTTATAAAATGAGTATCTGTATTTTTTGCAGTTTTAATTTTACAATTAATGATTCATGTATGATGCTAATATGTTTTTCAATATATTTTAATGCAAAATAGTTTGCCTAGCCCCCACCCTTTTTCAGGGCTATAACTTTTTAGCTGTATAGAATTCTGGTATGGACTTTTTGGTGTTGTCATATATGGAACCTTTCTGTAAAATTGCAGTGTGCTATTGTACAATTCTCTCTGTAAACAGGTGCAAACATTGCACAAAACCTCAGCAACACTCCTTCATATTCTATAAACATTTTGAAGCAGTAAAAATTTTGGAATTATCCTAAAATCATCATAAAATCATTTCAGTATAATATGAAGTTCGGCTGTGTGAGGTAGTCACAATAACAGTAGATTTATGAGAAATAGACCATTACTGCAAGAAATCTTGTATATTATCTGAAACTAAGCAGCAGCTTCAACGTTTAGCCAGATGTTTTGAACAGTTGTGCATCTGTGGTGTTATGTGGCTGCTGTCTCTCACTTTTGCATTTAGGTTGCAACCTAGTTATAAAACAGAGTTATCCATGCACATTTCTTTGTTCTGATTTGGTGTCCAGGAAAAGAAAGAGTGACTGCACAAAGAAATGCTCATAGGGCAGGCTACAGAAGATGGAGGGAAGGCAGGAAAATGAGCAATAGATAACTGATTTGAAATGACTTGATGCATCTTCACACACCATGTTGCAACAGTAGTTATGAAGTCCTTCTGTATAGCACAACTGATTTCCAAAGGTACTTTTTCTGGGTCAAAAGTTGTTATTGCTCCTGTGTATTCTGTCTTAATTAGATCACTTATTGAGTTCAGTGTAGTGCCCCCTTCAGCATGTACTTAACCAAATATATCATGCAGATAAAGGCCCAAATGGTGAAAAAGTTTATTGGGCTGAAAACCCTTAGCTATACAGACAGACAGACTAGAAGCCTTAACCCTATACTCCATCTCTTAGAGATTTATGGAGATGTGTGCCTAGCATTCTTTGCTATCAAAGACCCCATCCTAATGGATTTTTACTAGCTTTACAAGATGAATGACAAAGTACCTAAACAAGGATTTTAACTTCTGACAACATATATAAAAAATATTGGAGGAATAGCTTTTCAACCCAATGGTTATCTTATCTCTGGGAAATAAAATGCCCCTGCATGTTAATAAGGGTGACACCCCTGCCTCCTTCAAGACTAAATGTTGATGATTGGATGGGTATCATACGTTCACCCCTGGCCCGATGTATTTTTACCCTCCTGGTAGTGGGGGTTACATCTTGACAGTGGTATTTGGCAAGGTGCATATTTTATTCAGACATGCCTTTTAGCTATTATGATCCTATGATCTTAAATGTATCTTTCTTCTGTTTCTGATTATGTGTGGAAAAAGAATAAGAAAACTGGTTTAGACTTTATGTAATTAAGATCTAGGGTAATTTTTATGTGAGTTTTATTGCTATTTTATCACACATTATTATTTATGCTGTGTTTTTACTTTTGTGTACTATTTCCTCAAATTTACATCTTAGGTCAAACAGTACCCATCAGAGGTACCCTACATCAGTTGTGTGCGTGTTTATGTGTGTAATTCAGTAAGAGTGGCTGTCTTTCTGTCTTCTGTTAATCTTGGGAGAGTTCACCTTTTCTGAATACTACTCACTACTTGTCTCTTCCTAGACATTATTTTCTTTTTTTGTGGAGTTTATGTTTATACTTTCACTATGTTATTTTTTATAATTTTATTTGCCTTTTACTGTTCTTGGTAAGTGAATGTGCTTAACATTGAATGCTTACTGTTTTTATTACTGTAAGGTGTTATTCATTTATGTCAAAATCCTGGTGTCTGTTTTATTTTATTTTTATTATAATTTTAATGCAGATTTATCAATGTGTTTGCGTTAGGATGTGTTTCTGATATTTTTAAATATTTCTCTGATAGTTTCCCTGCTAAAAGACTTTTGAAGATGGCCAAAGTACACTGGATTTTGAAGCTGGTAAGGAAGAATGGATTTGTTACTGAGTTTGGGGTCTGGGCGGCTTGCAGTAATTTTCTCCAATGCAATAGAACTTAACTTATGCATTTGAACCTACACAATTTTGATACTGTCAAGTGTTTTGAGCAGTAGGAGTGGGTATTATGTGGTTGGAATTTGTTTGGTATATTTAGAGTGCAGATTTTTGCTGTTGTAGCTAGGCTGTATATTTTAAGAGGTAATGTTTTGGTATTTAGTTATACTGAGTTTGGTCTGAGTTAAGTTGAGAGCATATTTACACATAAGTTGCCTGCATGAAAAAGTGAAAAGAGTTGTGTACAAGGTAGGACAAGGATCATTGGGCAGTGCTAAGTATTTGTTCTCAATGAATGCGGAACAGAGAAACTATGGTCAAAGATATGTAGTGAACAGAATGTGGTCTATATTGATTTGATGTGGCATTGCTGACCTGCAACTCAATGAAAAATCTAGTTGAAACTCATTCTAGCAAACCTAGGAAATGATCAGCGGATTGGTTGTGGTTCAATGAGCAGATAATGCGACCAAATAAACAGAATCCAATAAAATGCAGAAGTATGAGGCAGTAAAGAAGCAGAAAAAACACAGTTTCAGTTGACTACATCCCTCACTTGTTTGTGTCTTTCGGCTTTTCCCGGTTAGGGGTCGCCACAGCAGAACTCCGGTCCGCTAATGATTGGTAGTTGATTTTTACGTGCAGAGTTACCAGCCCTGACGCACAACCTTCAACGAAGGTACGCCCATTCACGCATATCTCCACGCAGAAGACACTCTAGCTGAGAATCGAACCGGACAGCATCTTACTGTCTATACTACACAATACTTGTACTTAAGGGAGAATTAAAAAAAGGATGGAGCAGAGCAGTCAAATGCCAAAGGGAAAAAAACGTGTTTAAGTTTACATTGAATTTCACTTAAGAAGCATTCTGTTTTTGTCGAACATTTTTATAGGTTCTTAAGGTGTCTGTCAAGTTTGTGACCTACTAGAATTCATGAAGTTCGACAACTGTAACTCCATGTTGGCATTTTTATGCCTCATTCATCTTATATTTGCCCTGCTGCACCACCTTAATAATATATGCTAACTCTAACCCTGACCCTAAGCCTTACATGACACTTTACCATAAAAAACCTTTCATGACACTATCACTTCACAAGACAGCTCATACACACAATAAATAAAAAATACACACATCACTATATCTATCCCATTATCTAGCCCTTACTCTAACCTTGCCAGCACTGACACACATACTCCTACACCAATGCTGAAACTGTCAATACATGTAAAAGGTTTGGCATTAACATAACCAACCCATATTTACCTTTCAAAAGTGGTCCTCCTGTGGTTGACATCTTTACAACTTGTTCCACAGTAGGCAAACATTTAAGTATCTGGAATTCATTCAACAAAACAGATGACTGATACATATGTGTGCGTGTGTGTGAGTGTGTGTCTGTGTGTGAGTGTGTATGCATGTGTATGCGCATGTCTATGGAAAGTATCCATATAATCAAACATTCAGAATGTTGAATATTTTTTACATTGGCAGAAGTTATAAAAGCTTATTTTGTTGCTTCTGCCGGTGTTACGTTTGTGTAAGGCTGCAGTACAGTTGGAATCCAGAAATTTGTCATTTCCCCTCTGTAGAGAGATCTTAGAGTTGGTATATACCAGTAGCATGGGGTGGGGGGCACAACCCTCACATAAGGGCCATACAAAGAGGCTTGCCCCTCTGCAGAAAACATGAGTTTAGTGTGTGTGTGGGGGGGGGGGGATGGGGGGGGTGGTTGTGTTATTCTTTAAATCCTTTTGAATCGATATTTTTTCAGTTGATGTTTTCTAGATACACACACACACACACACACATGCACACACACATATATATATATATATATATATATATATATATATATATATATATATATATATATATATATACATTGCTGACAACTGGTGAGAGTTCCAATTGTCAAGAGAAAAAAGTTTATACAGCTGATCGAAAATGGAAATTAGCTGTTTTTCTATGCAAGATTTTGCAACAGTGGGGATGGGGGAATTTGCTTTTTCCCCAGTGAATTATAATCTCATTTTTGTTATACAAAATTAGAAAGAGATTGGGCATGTTTAACTTTGTTTGTCTGTATTTTTCTGTCGACTGGATGTTGACTAGCTGTGTTCAATCACATGCCATTTCACATGTTGATTTTATGATCTTTGGACATTTATCTATATCTAAATATATCTCTATTTATCTATCTATCTGTCTATCTATCTATATCTATATATGTAGCACTTATGTTCAAATACACCCAACAACAATGACTGGGAAAATGTCAATGTAAAAATATCAAAAACCCGATGTTGGCAAGCAAGTGAGCATTTACCAAGAAACAGCCTTGGAGCCTTCAAAATTTACATCTTAAAAAACAAATAAAAAAAAACATTTTTTGCAGGAGGACAAGGACCTGTACCCTGTATAACCCCTGCTAATTACATATACTAATCTTGAGAACACAGACACACATGGGTTAAGGGCATATTTCCTAACCCCAAGAATGATGTGATCTTGCACACCTGTTGATCATCCATTTAGACGATTACAGGCAAATGCCTAAACAGCTGTTGACCAAGCACTCTCGACAAACTGCAGCACTCCCATAGGTGCATGTATATGTATTATATGTACATATATAAAACGTATACAGACAATCATGTAGTTGATGGATACCCAGTCATGTACTCAAAATCCAGTTAGATATAATTCCTGTAGAAAAGCAAACCAAGCAGACTACCACATAAAAACACATCCCAAAAAGGAAAAAAAACATAACCATCTAGTTTCTGTGTGCACTTCAATGGCCTAATATGGGAGCAATGCATCTGTGATGAAAGGAGATATTGCCAGCCCAGCTATCTGGAATCTGGTAAATAATTATATGTCATTTGTGAATATCAACATATTTTATATAGAAGTGTAACAAAAGGAGATACTGTCAGCACAGCTGTCTGGAGTTTTGTAAAGGGTTATGTGTCATTTGTGAATGTCAGCATGCTTCATGCAAGATGCTTGTGTTACATATTTATTAGAACTGTATGTTTTATATATATGTATATATATATATATATATATATATATATATATATATATATATATATATATATCAAACCTAGTTTGTACAGATATGTGTGTTGAAAAGATATTTTATAAAGTACTGAGCTTAAAAATGGATCCACAGTGTGCCCTGCTTGAAGAGAACAGAAATGTACATACACTATTCTAACTGTTTAAATTTATATATGTTAACAGTGGAAACTGGAACACAGGAGGTTAATGTCAGTCTAGTAAATTTCAGAAAAATTGCTGAAATTAAATTACTTTATGGCAGCAAGGAGACACAATATCTGAAACTAAGGATCTTTCTATATTGTCTTGGAAGTGTTTTATTGTTTTATGACTCCCAGCATCTATCAAAGATCTGACGAAAATACCTTATCTATGTATTTTCACAGGTTAGATGCTAAATGCTACCAGCTGCCATCAATGGTTGTTTTTGGAACTGGGAACTAGGAGTCAAATGACAAGAAATGATGTAATTCTGCAAGTTAGCCCAGCAGTAATATCTGAGATTTCCCGTGATTTTGAACTATGTCACTATAAATATATATTTAGTATTGTCTTGTTCTTTTGTTATTCATTATTAAATATATTTAAACATTTCATTGTGGCTGATCTATCTAGAGATATATAAGTTCTGAGAGTACTTGCATATTTATTTGGCAACACTGTGGGCCACTCATAATAGACTTGCTCTTGGTCAAGCTACCATTTGTATTAATAGTAACATTACACAGTAAGATTGGACACCCTTTGTTATGGGCCTTAAAGCAGCTGATAAGGAGCTGGCTGGTGGCAGTGATCACTATCTTATAGTGTGGGCAAAAGGGGACATAGCTAGTAAACCTGTGCCAGCCTTTCTCAGCTGTGTGTGTGTGTGTGTGTGTGTGTGTGTGTGTGTGTGTGTGTGTGTGTGTGTGTGTGTGTGTATGTGTGTGTGTGTGTGTGTGTGTGTAAATCAAGCCTCAAAGAGTGTGTGTGTCAGCTACTTGTGCAGGGACATGAAGCACTGGTTGGACAAAGAGGGTGCTGAAGGTCTTGGCTTGGCCACTCAGCTGAGATCTCAACTGTATAGATGTGCCAGTGGGAAGTATTACTGGGGATCTGGAGAAAGAGGGAGAAACCAGACACAGAATGACTGTGGTCTCTGTGTGCTCTTAAAGGAAATTATACTTGATGCAGAGATCTGCATCTGGAAACACTGTGTGTGTGCCTGTCATCCTCTCAGTGTATGTCCCCCAGTGTTGCCGGTGGTGAGGATTGAGGCTCCTTGATTACTGGTCCAGTGGTGGGGCATCACATTTATTGGTTAGCAGTGGTGGAAGCACTACATCACATACTGGGATTCAATGGTGTGGATATTGAACTGCTGTAGCCTGTAAAAAGTGGTAGCTAAAGAAAGTGTTTGTACTCCCAAGCAGCCACACAGTAAACATTCAGAGTTTCATATCACAATAGTTTTATTTATTTTTTGTTAGCTTAGTTAGTCATGGAGCACAGGCAAGGATGTCAGCAGAGGAGTATGGCAAGTTGACAAGTAGCCAATTGGCTGAGATATGCCAAGTCAAAGGATTGGGGTATGCCAACCTGACTAAGGCAGAAATGATTGCAGCCTTAGTCACAGCTGCATCACAGACCAGCAAGCAGGGGGACAACCAGACTGGCCTTGGGGATGTACAACTCTCAGAAAATGGACAGTTCAACTTTACCTCAGAGGACTTAAAAATCTGACTGGAGTTAAAGAGACTTGAACTGGATTCCAAACATTTGGAACTAACATCAGAAGAGAGACTGCAGCAGGAGAAAAAAATGGAATTAGAAGAGAGACTGAGACATCTGGAAGCTGAAAAAATGAGAGGCAGAAGCAACATGAAAAGGAGAGGCTGACTCTTTGCCAGGGTCATGGAGGTAATGGAGGAGGGAATAACCGAACCCCAGAAGCAACAAAGGTCAGTAAATTTCCTCCACAATTTACAGACGGTGATAATTTTGATAGTTTTATTCATATGTTTGAAAGGGTATGTAAACAGTATAATGTTGACCAAGGTCTCTGGGTACCCTGATCCCCTTCCTCAATGATTAAGCTGTAACTGCTATTTCTAAATTGTCTGATACTTATTGCTTAAATTATAACACTGTTAACATTTGTTTATTAGAGTGTTTTAAGTTAACACCTGAAGCTTATAGAAAAATGTTTCGTGAGCATAGACACAAAGAAAATCAAAATGTGTGTGGATATGTTACTGAGTTAAGCATTTAATTTCATAGATGGATGAGTGGGTGTCAGGTTACCACTTTTGAAAGGCTGTCAGACCTTTTGGTGAAGTAACAAGCCCTTACCACTTTGCCTAAGGACATGAGAATCTGGTTAGCAGATAGGGAATGTAATACCACAGATGAGTTGGGAAAATAGGGAGACCTATACCTAGCAAGCAGGGCATCACTGCACAGGAAAGGGATGCCCAGTGCTACTCATGGTGGGAAGCCTAAACTGCCCCAATCGAGTTTGCCAGTAGAAGGGGAAGCCACTAGTTCAGGTACATGACTAGGACCAAGGGCTAAATGTTTTAAATGCAACCAGTGGGGCCATGTAGCATATAGATGTCCATGGAGGCCAGGTGAGGAACAAAAGGTGGGAGAGCCAGTAAGTAGGAATGACAGAATGCCAGCAGTAAGTTGTCTGCAGACAATGGTACCAAACTACCACAAGAAGTTATATCCTATCTTAGTAGATGGAAAACAGGCCACTAATAAGAGAGACACAGCCTCTGACCTAACCATTGTGAAGTCTGCAATGGTTAAAGAAGAACACTACTTACTTGGGCAGTCTACTCCAGTCAGAGCTTTAGGAGGGGACCCCATGCAAAATACCTTTGGCTAGGGTTCACCTTGACTGGGAGGGTGGAAAATGAAACAAGCAAGTAGCCGTGTTTGATGATATCCCTGCAGATGTCCTGACAGGGAATGCTTTTAATAATACAGTACCTTATATGCATGCAGTGACACGCAGTTAGGCTTGGAGACAATCATGTGGGTCATGTAGCCTGAGGGGGACCCAGACAGACTCCACACTTGAAGCCAAAACTGGTGAGGTGGCTACTTCAGGGAGGTAGCTACTCCATAGCAGTAAGACTGAAGGTGAGCCACAGCTGTATGTGGGTACTGATATTCCCTTGGACAGAGTGACTGGAAGGGCAGAAATGAGTAGTAGCACCCAGGCTGACAGGGAGGCACTGCTGTCAGAGAATACCATACTTCCTGTGGAAGAGGAGCTGGGAAGGGTTACAAACAGAGAGCTGATTCAAGCTCAGCTCTCAGACCCTACACTACAAGGCCTGAGAGAGGTAGCTAGTGAGGCAGCTGATTCTCAAGAAAAGGGGGATCTGTATACTGGGACAAAGGGTTAATGTATAGAGAGTGGACCCCTGAGGGAGGGCTAGAGGGTGAGAGAATACAGCAGTTGGTAGTGCTCAGAGCTTACCATCTGTAATTTCTAGCCATAGCCCATGACATTCCCTTTTCAGGTCATATGGGCATAAAGCATACAAAGAGACATATTATGCAGAACCTTTATTGGCCTGGGATTTCCAGAGATGTAACAGGGTACTGCAGGACATGTGAGCAGTGTCAAATGAAAGGCAAGACTGGAGACAAGGTGAAAGCTCCTTTGATGCCTTTGCTTGTGATTGAGGAGTCATTTCAGATGGTAGTTATGGATATTGTGGGGCCTCTGAGTACCCCAAGATCAACAAGGAAAAAGTACATCCTAGTGGTAGCAGATTATGCTACCAGATACCCTGAGACAGTGGCTCTGTCCTCCATTGAGTCAGAAAAGGTAGAAAATGCTTTATTAGAGATTTTCAGCAGGGTAGGTTTCCTAAAAGACATACTGACTGATAGAGGTGCCAATTTCATGTCAGACCTGCTGGCTTGTCTGTGGAAGCACTGTGGGTTGAACCACCTAAAGACCACCCCCTTCCATCTCCAGATTAATGGTCTTGTTCAGAGGTAAAACTCTACACTCAAGATTATGGTATGGGCATTTGCAGACCAGTTTAAGAGGGACTGGGACAAATATTTGCCCCATCTGTTGTTTGCTTACAGAGAGGTTCCCTAGGAATCCACAGGTTTTTCACCCTTTGAGTTGCTGTATGGGCATAGGGTGAGGGGATATCTAGGTTTGATTCGAGATGAGTGGGAGGGTGAGTGTGAATTCCACAAAGAGCCTGTTGTGGCATATGTCCTAAACCTCAGGACAAGACTCAGGGAACTCATTGGCTTGGCCCAGGAGAACCTAGCAGAAGCCCAACAGCAGAAAAAGGTCTAGTATGACAGGAATGCTTGAGCTAGAGAGTATGCTGTAGGGAAGCAGGTAATGGTTCTCATTACCTGCTGCCCTACAGGTAATGAGAACCATTACCTGCTGCCCTACAGCAGGCAATGGTTCTCATTCCTGTCAGACATAACAAGCTGCAGGCATCTTGGGAGGGACCCTAAAAAGTGGTAAGGAAGGTCAGTGGTGTTAACTACATGGTAGAACTGCTATCCAGGAGGCAGGGGCACAAATTGTGCCATGTTAACATGATGAAACCTTACCATGATAGGGACGCCCTTGTGCTGAGTATTTGCAGTGGATTGCAGGAGGAGTCTGAGGGGGATCTGGTGACTGATCTCTTCAATGAGGCACGGACTGACACCTCAGTGGAAGGGGTAGCAATGTCCCAGCAGTTATCCCCTACCCAGGTTTGAGAAATCTGAGCAGTGTTACAGGAGGCTGGGTACATTTTCACTGGGAAACCAGTTTGCACCCACCTGGTGCAGCACCATGTGGATGCAGGACCCCAAGGCCTATTAAGCAGGCCCCTTATAGGTTGCCTGGGAGAGTCAAACAGATTCTGAGGGAGAAGATACAGGAAATGTTGGAACTAGGGATAAGTTAGGAGTCCAGCAGTCCTTTAGCCTCCCCAGTGATGCTGGTACCAAAGAAGGATGGCAGCACCAGGTTCTGTGTGAACTACAGGAAATTAAATAGTCACAAAGAGTCAGATGCTTACCCCATGCCTAGGACAGATGAAGCTCTAAAGCAGCTGGGTGGGGCTAAGTATCTTACCACCACTGATCCTAGCAAGGGTTACTGGCAGGTGCCCTTGACTCCCAGTAGTAGAGAGAGGTCAGCCTTTGTGACTCCTTTTGGCTTTTATGAGTTCACAAAGATGTCCTTTTGAATGCAAAATGCCCCAGTGATTTTCCACAGGCTGGTAGATTGTATCCTAGCAGGAGCAGAAGATTTTGCCCTTGCTTACCTAGATGATATTGCCATCTACAGCCTTTCCTGACAAGAGTGCCTTCAGCATGTCAGGGAGGTGCTGGGCAGACTACAGAGGGCAAGACTGACCGTTAAACCCAGCAAATGTCAGCTGGGTTTGGCAGAGGTCTCCAACCTGGAACATAGAGTGGGGAGTGGTAAGATCAGGCCAGAATCCACCAAAGTAGAAGCCATTTCTTCTGTTAGCAAAAAGCAGGTGAGGGCATTCCTAGGGACAGCAAGGTACTACAGAAAGTCTGTCCCCAGTTATAGTACCATTGCTGCTCCCCTCATAGACCTGACAAGGAAAAACAGGCCACATAATGTAGTGTGGACCCTAGCATGTGAGCAGGCATTCCAGAAGGTTAAATGAGTTTGGGAGGACCCCCTGTGTTAGCTAGTCCAGATTACAGCAAATAATTTGTTGTCCAGGTGGATGCTTCAAACCATGGGGTGTTGGCTGTACTTAGCCAGGTTTCTCAGAGGGAGAAGAGCACCCAATGGTATATCTCAGGTGTAGGCTCCAACCCAGGGAGGAATGCTATGCAGCTGTAGAAAAGGAATGCCTAGCCATAGTGTGGGCACTGAAGAAACTTCAGCCTTATCTGCAGAGAAGGAAATTCACTGTTGTTACAGACCACAATCCTTTAACATGGCTACAATGAGCCAACAAACAAAATGCCAAGTTACTAAGGTGGAGCCTAGGGATGGAAGCATATGATATGACAGTGCAGCACCACAGTGGGGTGAGCAATGCCAATGCAGATGGGCTCTCAAGACAAGGAATGGAGTAAGGTATTTCCAGATAGGCCCAACCCGTCTATGAGGGAGCAGCTATGGTACTATAACTGGGGACAGACTTTCTGTAGTACCTTGCTGTCCTTAGGAATGCTCTCACCTGCTTTTTGCTAACAGAGGAAATGGCTTCCACTTTGGTGGATTCTGGCCTGATCTTACCACTCCCCACTCTATGTTCCAGGTTGGAGACCTCTGCCAAACCCACCTGACATTTGCTGGGCTTAATGGTCAGTCTTGCCCTCTGTAGTCTGCCCAGCACCTCCCTGACATGCTGAAGGCACTCTTGTCAGGAATGGCTGTAGATAAGCTCAACCCTCTCAGGCAATGTTTCTCAACAGCCACTTGAAAACCTAACTTGAGGTTTTTTATTTTTTTTTGGGGGGGGGGGTTGGGATGCTGCCAGCCCAGCTAGCTGGAATTTTGTAAATAATCATATGTCATCTGTGAATATTAATATGATTCATATGCTTGTCTTACAAATGTTAGAGAACTATATGTTATGTACTGAGCTTCAAGAATGTAACCACAGTGTACCCTACTGGATAAGAACAAACATCTATATAAACTATATACCTGTGCAAATGTATGTTTTAATAGTAGAAGCTGGAACACACAGTTAACTTGCAAAACTTCTATAAAATAAGTTAAATTTGAAAGTGGTTTACAATGTGCTATAAAAACTAGTTTCAGTGCAGCAAGCAGACACAATGTCTAGAGCTAGAAGTTTATTTCTATTGTCTTGGAGAGAAGTAATTACTAGGTCTAAAATGTTAAAATATTTAATTGTTTTACAACTTCCGGTTCTGAGCAAACATCTGAGACATATGTATTTTTCACGGAGAAATGTTAAATTTTGTTATGTTTCTGTTAGCCTGGGAACTGAGGGCAGTTGACAAAGAGTGATGTCATCCAGGCTAACCCAGCAGTAATTTTTTTATATTAATTTCTGAACTCTCTTAGAAACTGTGCATTTTGTATCTTGTCTTAGACATAGAAAAATCCACTCAGCACGTCTGACTATGTGTTGCTCTGTAAGTAAGATTTAGGCATATTATCGCTTTTATAGATAGGAATATAGTAAGATTAGTTTAGATGTTTTCTGTATTTATTTGAGACTGTCCTGCAATGTTGTTTTAAAATATTTCCTGTGATTCTGAACTCTGCAATTATTGTGTTGTTTGAGTATTGTCTTGTTCCTTTATTATTTATTATTAAATACATTTAAACCTTTTTAATTGTGACTGGTTTATTTAGAGATATTTAAGTTCTTAGAACACTTGCATATGTATTTGGTGACACTGTACTGGCCATTCCTAAATAGTCTTGAAAGTCTTGGTCACACCTACCATTTGGATAATAGTAACATTACACAGTAAGATTGAGTACCCTTTGGTAAGGGCCTTAAAAGTAGTTAAGTATTGGCTGATGGCAGCTGGTTCTACTTTATGGTCTGGGCAGAAGGGGGCATAGCTAGTAAACCTGTGTCAGCCTTTCCCAGGTGTGTGTTTGAGTTTGTGTATAAATCAAATCTCAAAATGTGTGTATGTGTGTCAGCTACTTGGACAGGGACACAAAGCAGTGGTTAGACAGGGAGGGTGCTGGAGGTTTTGGCTTGGCCACTCAGCTGAGATCTCAACCCTATAGCTGTGCCAGTGGGGAGTCTTATTGGGGATCTGGAGAAAGAGAGAAACCAGACCCAGACTGATTGTGATCTCTGTGTGCTCTTAAGGGAAATTGTACTTTACTGTTTGTGTACTTGTCATCCTCCCAATGTGTACATCTCTCACTGGTGCTATTGGTGAGGATTGATGCTCCTTGATTACTGTGCCAGTGCAGGGGCATCACAATAGGCATATCCAAATAATTAATTACAAAGTAGTGAGCTAATTAACAATTGTACATCCTTAAAGAAACCATTGCCCATTCACTGTAGAAAGTCTTTTAAAATTATTTCCACAGTTCCAGAAAAAACATTTGTTAAATCTGGTTTACATATTGAAATACCTAACTCTAGTTAGCAATTTGTGACTACATGAAACCATTAGCAAAAAGTCAGTATTAAAATCTATTGTTAAAACTGGCTGAACCAAAATAACGAGTAATCCATTGAAAGGAGTATTAATTCAGAATGCCACTACAAGGAATGTCACAATAAAAAAAATTGTATTGTGAAAGTGCTTACAGTTTGGCTGCTCTTGCCCTTAGAACAGGGGTAATAGAAATATTTTTGTTTAATTCGGGGGCTGAAGCTTTAAGTTTAAGCTTCCATAGCCACCCCTTATACTCAACAATTCAATTGTTAATTAGTTCACTAATTAGTAATTAACTAAAGCAAACTACATCCTACTAAGTGATGGTATAAAAAGTTTTATACCCCCTGCAATCACAGGCATTAATGACTCCTATGCAAAGATGTACACAAATGTCCTGTATAATCATCATAGCAAATGCATAGACTCAGCTGTACCTGACCAGATTAAAACCAGGCCCTCACAAAAAGCAAGCCACCTTGGTGGACATCTAGTATAAACAGATTGTATAACAAAAGCTAGAAACTGATGTCCAAGAAAACCACAACAATAATCATGAGACACATAACACTCCTAAACAGTGTGCCACTCAAGCAAAGCCCCTAAGGCAAAACAGCATGCCCAACACTCTAGTCATAGGTGACTCAATAGTGAGGCACACTGATGTCCCACTCACTAGGTTGAATAAGGAGAAAGTAACAGTCAGCTGCCTGTCAGGTGCCAGGAGCCACCACATAATGCATGCACTCAAGTCCCTCAACAACAGGTACAAATATGACTCAGTGTACATGTGGGTGTGAATGACCTGAGATGTACCTCCCTGGACTACTTAAAAAGAGACATGGAGGCACTCTCGGATTATACAGCCCAGACGGGTATGACCCTAGCCCTGAGCAGCATCCTACTATCACCCAGAATGATACCACAGTACAAGCAGAAAATGATTGATTTCAACAATTGGCTAAGTTTCTTGTGTCATTCTAAGGGGATCCAGTATCTGTCTGCCTGGGATGACATGATTGACATACCTCGATGCTTTGCCAGAGATGGCCTGCATCTGTCACCCTTGGGCTTCCGGATACTGGCCAAGGCTCCTGCCACCCCTATAGTGCCTTTTTTAGGTGGTGTTTCAAAGACCAAATTACCACCATAACAGCTACAAATGCAATCTGAGGGTCATGCTGCTCAATGCTAGAAGTCTAAATCTCAAAATGCATTCGCTCGAAGCACTCCTTAAAATGGAGAACATCAACATTTGTGCTGTAACAGAGACCTGGTTCAAGGCAGCAGAAAGCACCCTTACAGTACCAGGCTATAACTCTTTCCACACCTTTCTGCCCCAGAACTTGGACCAAAGCTCCAAAGGCGGTGTTTTTTTCCATATTCATAAAGGATGCGCACACCTCCAGACTGGTATTCCAACGTAATGCATCAGAGATACTTTAGGTGCAGCTAACATTGGGTAAGACAGCAATTCAGGTTGTAGCCTGATATAAGTCCCCAACCATGACCTAAGACTCACACTCCACATTCCTAAGTACCCTGGAGAATGTTAGGGTCCAACCTTACACTCTCATGCTAGGCGACTTCAACTACCCCTCCATTAATTGGGAAAACTACTCATGTATCAATACACTTGCCCAACGTTTCCCAGCTCGTTATTACCTCCACTAGAGGTAGCAACATCCTTGACCTGGTCATTATTAACATGGGCGACCATTGCTCTACATCAATAGTCAGCTCTTCCCTGGTTAGATCCGACCATGGACTAATCAACTTGGAAATCCCCATACCTCCCACCCCCACCCCTCCCCGCAATGGTAACCACCATGAAAAACTTCTCAAAAGCTAACTTTGGGCTCCAAAAAACAGAGGTGGCTATCTTCACAGCACCCATGCAAATGAAGAATAGTTGCATGACCACCGAATCATACACCAATGCACTGTATGAACACGTACACAAATGCCTGGATATCACCTTACCCAATAGAAGCAAGGTGCTCTCCTGCAAAAAAAAAAAAGAAGCCAATCTGGTGGTCCCCTGCCATAAACAAACTCTATAACAGAAGGAGGAAACTGATGTGGAATAATGTGAAGTCCCAAGACTGGAAAAACTTCCCTTATCAGCCTCAACAAAAAGTTGAGATCCCTCATCAAATCCTCTAAAGCTAGCTATGAAAACAGAATTTCAACAGATAGTAAAGACAATCACAAGGCCTTCTATAGTTATGTAAAGAATCTCCATGGCACTACCCAGATTTGCTCTGAGCTGCGGCACAATAGTACCTCCTATACTGTGGCAACAGATATTGCCAGTATACTGGCCAACAGATTCAGTGCCAACTTTACCCTCACCCACAAAGGACCAATCACAACACCAGTAGATTGCCAGGCACCCAGTATTACTGATGTACAGGTTAAAACAGTACTGTCCAAGGCCAAGAATACAGCTTTTATGGGACCTGACAATATCCCTGACTGTGTTCTACATGAACTGGCACCTCACCTGTGTGCCCTGTTCAATAGCAGTCTCACCTCAGGCTTTGTCCCTACCGAATGGCACACTGCTACAGTCATCCCAATCCAAAAAGGAGGAGCAACTACAGACCCTGGGAATTATTGCCCCATTAGCCTGATGAGTCTGATATGGAAAGCTATGGAACACATCATCATGGACCTAATAAACAAGTATATAGGGAATCTCCAAATTCTGGATCCCACACAGTTTGGTTTTGTGAAGGGTAGATCATGCCTGCTCAACTTGGTCGACTTCTTTGAGTCATCTCCAGAGCTGTGAATGAAGGCAAGGTGGTTCATACAGCCTACCTTGATCTGGCCAAGGCCTTTGATACCATTCCCCATCAGGAATCATAGAAAAACTCACTGAGCTAGGCATCAACCCCTATATCACTAGCTGTGTTGTAAACTGGCTCACAGATAGAACCCACAGTGTGAAAGTAGTAGCTGACTCCAAGTCAGACTGTCGACTTGTCATGAGTGAAGTCCCACAGGGTTCGGTCCTGGGTCCTCTCCTGTTTTGTATCTACTTCTCTGAAGTCCAGGCCAGCATGAAGGGACTCTGGCTGATAAAGTTCACAAACAATTGCAAGTTGGGAGCTATTATTAACTCCCCAAGTGATGTTGATATCCTACAGAATGCCCTCACTGAGACCAACGACTGGTGCCAGAACCATGGCCTTAAGCTCAATGCCAAAAAATGTGTCGACATCCCCTTTGGGAAAAACCCAGTTCCCATGAATTGTCACATTGATGGTAGTCTACTGAACACAGAAGGCATTATAAGAGATCTGTGAACACAGGTTAACAGCAACCTCTCTTTTGATCACCACATTGCCATTGTGGTCAGAAAGTCCTTCTATGTGGCACATCTCATTACTAAGGGTTTTGCATCCAGGAAGAAAGAGGTTATTGTCTACCTCTACTCTTCCCTCATTAGGCCAGTCATTGAGTAAAATGCTCCATTTGGTATGTACTTCACTAGACACCTGCAACAACTGGAGAGATCGCAAAAGTACCTCACAAAGAGGATCCTAGGCCTTAAGCACTTCTCCTATCTGGACTGACTCTGAAACCTCCAACTATTTTCAGTCTCATATCGCCTACTTAGACATGATCTCTGCTTGACTTACAAAGCCATGTCTGACCAGCTCTGTTATAAATGCTACCTCTAAAGAAATCCCAGTCCCTCTGCACCACACAATCCAGAAACCTCAACCTCATTACCACAATCAACAGAACGTACTGGAGGGACAGATTCATAACCCAAAGACTGCCCATGCTATGGAATAGACTTCCCATACATGTCAAGCAGAGCACCTCATTGACCCTCTTCAAGAGAAATCTTGATGAGTGGATGGGAAATAGAAAATTCACCCTGGGGATAACTCCAGTGGCTCTACTCGACAGAGGCACTGGGAACGAAGGTCAGGTGGCATGAAGCTAGGGTAATCCTATGGCTAGGGTTGTAAAGTCCCCAGGGCCATTAGCCTAGTACACACGTATGAACCTATGAACCTGTGAACAAGAGGCAACCACCTCTGCAGAGGAAGAATTCCTTCCACAGATTGAATAAGCAAATCAGAAGTCTTAAGTCCCCTAGAGCTAATTATGAAGCTAAATAGCATCCCTAGCCAAGGACAATCATAAGGCATTCTTTAACTATGTCCAAAATGTAAAAGAGGGTGTTCAGCTATGTGACAAATTGGTAGTAGATAGTACTCACACTATATCAGAGGAAATTGTCAGCCTGCTAGCTGATAGATTTGGCACAAACTTCACCCCCTATCCCAAAGCATACCTGACACCAGTTCTCTACCTAGTATCTCCAAAGATCAAGTCATAGCTGCACTCTCCAAGGCCAAAAACACAACCTCAGTGCAGTGATGGCTCATGCTATTAGACTGCAGTACTGCAGCCTCCCAAGCTATACAATGAAGATAGCTGCAAGTCCCAGAACTGCGCAGGCATGATCGTTGAGTTCCTATCTGGACTATTGTTTCACCAGTCTGGATTACAAAGATAGGCATCTGTACACCGATGCCCAGAGATCTATGCGATTTGTCACCACATAGACTGGAAGGATGTTCAGACTGACATGTCTGCAGTCAGGTACGGCTGAAATCGGACTGCAATGTCTGCTGATTGGCTCCGGGGAAGGAAGGGAAAGGGGATTTGTATTTGGCGTTCCATGTAGCAAGAGCCTGAATTCCCTACCCACCACCACTTGTGAAAACTGCTGAGATTTTTGCCTCATATTTCTGTTCTGTTCTGTTCCTAATAAAATCTGTGGTTTTCTGGATTTTTGTAATCAGTGAATGACAGGTATTTGAATTTCAGAATTCAACTTTTTATTCTAGCAATTTTCTAAGTTTATAAGATCAGTATTTGAAAATTGTCCCTATTTATTTTGAGAGCTATGGTGACAACTGAATTCAGTGAATATGTTTGGGGGCTGTATTCCCCCATTATTGGCTTTATTCAGGTGTTTTGTGCTAAGAGGTTGAGAGCTATGGTGAGAACTGAATTCACTAAATGATAGCCATTTAAGTTTCAGTCTTCCCAATTTTCAAGAAACAGCTGATTTGGCATAACGGTATGTTGCTCTGACTATAGAGTACTGGGTTCAAGACTTAGCAGTGAAATGCATGGTGGTAACACAATGTTTTATTCTAGCAACTTTCCAAGATTATACAAGAAATGTTTAAAATGTGTCCCTGGTTTTTGAGCTTTTGTCCCTCTCCCTAATAAATTTTGGCTTTTTCCAGATTTCTTGTGCTGCAAAGTTGAGAGATACAGTTGAGTGTCAAATGCATTTTACAAGGAGCTGAGACCTTCAGGGGAAGAGAAGTTTAGTGCTGCTTATGCTGAGTCAGCTTGCATTGTTAATAGCATAACAGGTTAAATACTTGCTTTTGATGCAGAAGGCTATGGGTTCTACTCTCACAGTATTTAGATGCATTGCTGATACTGTAATGTGTTGTACTTTTAAAGGGGGTGAATGCTGCAGTCCTGAGAATGTCCTCTTTGGCGGAGATACCTAGTACTAAGTATGAACCTGTTATCAGTTTTCCATCCATTCCCTATTGCAATATTACTAGCTTATCATTTTTTTAATGTAACATAGGCAATGTATTCCTCAAGGGCAACAGATACTTTTCGTAAATGAAACAATGAAATATAAAGCTGTTTGCTAGCAGCAACCTCTTCATTAGTTACAGATTTCTTTAATGTGGAACTATTTAGATGACTTTTACTTCTGCAGAGATTTTGCGTATTTGCTGATACTGATGAATTGTAGATGTTTGAGTAGACTTTTGTGATGGAAATGCTCTGAATTGGGCAGTTTTGTCATTATTGGTACATGCATTTTGTTTAATTGTTTACTGGAAAAATGTTCAAAACAATATATTTAAAATGCCTTCTAACAACTGCACTGTATTATACAAGGAATATAATTTAATACAATCAGGAAGGTGTTGATTATCTGATCAGCTCCGGTACGCCCCCTCACAGTTCTTGTTGGATGTGTTCGATTAGGAACTGAAAGTTCAACTGCTGAATCCTACACTAAGGCATTGTACGAGCACATCCACTCATGCATGAATTGTGCCATCCCAAATAGAACCAAGGTGCTCTCATCCAAAAAAAGGAAGCCAATCTGGTAGTCCCATGCCATAAACAAACTTTACAACAAAAGGAAGAAACTGTTGCAGAAAAGAGGAAAATCCCAGGATCCAAAAAACTCCCTTACCAGCCTCAGTAAGAAACTGAGATCCCTCATAAAATCCTCCAAAGCTAGTTACAAAAATAAAATTGCCAAAGATTCCAAAGACAACCACAAGGCATTCTATAAATATGTCAAGAATCTAAATGGCAATGCTCAGATCTGCTTTGAGCTAAAACAAAATGGCATTAAATATACTGATCCCAAGATATTGCCAATATCCTGGCAGATCGATTCAGTGCCAACTTCACTCCCCTCTCACCCCCTAAATGGCCCATCTCAATACCGGAAGATTGCCAAATTCCGGTAATAACGGCCACACAGGTACAAAACGCACTCTCCAAAGCTAAGAATACAGCATCCATGGGACCAGATGACATCCAGGGCTGTGTACTACATGAACTACAATATGAACTGGCACCTCACCTAAGTGTCATGTTTAATCCTAGCCTCACCTCAGGTTTTGTGCCCACTGAGTGGCACAGAGCTACAGTTATCCCACTCCACAAGGGGGGATCTACCTTGGATTCCAGAAACTACCATCCCATCAGTCTGATGAGCCTTATCTGCAAGGCCATGGAGCGTATTATCATGGAACTTATAAACCAAGACATTGGCAACCTTCAAACACTGGACCCCACCCAGTTTGGGTTCGTGAAGGGCCGATCTTGTCTCCTGAACCTGATTGACTTCTTCAAATCAGTCTCCAGAGCCATGGACAAGGGTACGGTGGTCCACACAGCCTATCTAGACCTTGCCAAGGCCTTTGACACCATCCCCCACTCTGGAATCATAGATAAACTTACTAAGTTGGGCATTAATCCCTACGTCACCCAATGGGTTGCTAACTGGCTTACTGATAGAACCCACACTGTAAAAGTAGCCGACTCCAAATCCAGCTCCAGGCAAGTGACAAGTGGAGTACCTCAGGGTTCAGTCCTGGGACCGCTCTTGTTTGGCATCTACTTCTCTGATGTACAGGCCAACACTAAGGGACTCTGGCTAACAAAGTTCGCAGATGACTGCAAACTGGGAGCTATTATTGAATCCCCAAATGATGTGGATACTCTACAAAAGGGCCTTACAGAAACAGATGCTTGGTACCAGAGCCATGGGCTCAAGCTCAATGCTAAGAAATGTATAGTTATCCCCTTTGGGAAAAAACATGTACTCGTGAATTACCATATAGGTGGCAGTACACTAAACACCGAAAGTGTGATAAGAGACTTAGGGACACAGGTGGACAGTGGTCTCACCTTCGATAACCACATCGCCACAACAGTCAGAAAATTCTTCTATGTGGCACACCTTATCACTAAGGGCTTTTCATCCAGAAAAAAGGAGGTCATTATCCCACTGTACTCATCCCTCATTAGACCCATTATAGAATACAACACCCCATTTGGTATGTACCTCTCAAGACATCTGCAACAGTCGGAAAGGCTGCAGAAATACCTCACTAAAAGAATCACATGCCTAAAGCAGATGCCCTATGCTGACTGCCTTAAAAAACTCCAGCTATACTCTGTCGCATATCGTCTACTCAGAGGCAATCTCTGCTTAACATACAAGGCCATGTCAAACCCAGAGCTGTTGGACAAGCTACACTTAAATAAATCCCAATCCCTCAGAGCCACGTGCTTCAGGGATCTAAACCTTGTCATCACAATAAACAAAACATGCTAGAGGGATAGGTTCCTGACCCAGAGACTTCCGAGACTCTGGAATAGATTGCCCATACATGTCAAGCAGAATGCCTCTTTGGCCCTGTTCAAAAGGAACCTTGACGATTGGATGGGAGAAAGGAAATTCACCCTGGGGATCACATCAGTCACCCTGCTAGACAGGGGTCCAGGGAAGTAAATAGTGTGGGAAGAAATAGCCAGGGAATTGTTATGGCTAGGCTTGTATAGGCCCTAGGGCTGAGAGCCTAGTACCAATCTATGAATGTATGAACCCATGAACCAGTTAAATCAACCATCTACAAGCACAAACTTTTTTTGCTACAGAATATTTTCACTGATTGAGTCTGAATGCTACTGAAAGTGATGAAGACAGATTGAAGCAATCACTTCTCTTAGATATTCATTTTTTTTTGGGAGGGGGTACATATTGTCCACACCTAGGGAGCTAATTCCGTCATGTAGGATTTCTGCCGCACAATTCTACCGGCTGAACTATACCTCTCAACTGTCCAGATTTTTGCAGAATGAATAGATTTTTGCTTCTTATTTTTAGTTTGTTCCTCATAAAATTTGTGGTTTTCTGGCAAATCATTTAGGAATGAAGTCACTTAATAATGACAGACATTGAGTTTCAGACTTCATACCCTTCAAAAAAATGCACGCTAAAGCAAGAACTGTTATTTTATCAACTGTCTACGTTTATACAAGAGTAATTTTAGTACTGTTTGTTTGTTCCCCCAATATATTTGGCCTTGTCCAGATTTCCTGCATTAAGAGGTTGAGAGGTATGCGGAAATAAAATTGCTTTATAGAATTCAGTATATCCAATCCTCTCAACTGTCCCCAATTTTGGCTCAAAATGTTGCTGTCCCCCTTATAATTCCTCTGCAAAATGGCAATTTTGGAAGAAACGTGGAGGGTTTACAATAAATAATTGTAATGATCAGAGTTACAAATTACTTTTAATTTAGAAATGAATGTAGATTCTCTTATTTTTTCAGCTGCTCAACTTAATAATGCTAATATTAAAAAAAGTGTCCCTTCTTTGACAGGTTCCTAGCTGTATTGTGTGGCTATTTTATATTTTTGCATCACATTTTTGGTCTGTTTTTCATAAAATTGTGGTTTTCTGGCAAACTATAGGCAAATCATTAAAGACTGAAGTTAGAAAATAATGACAGACATTTGAGTTTCAGATTTCATACCATTCAGAAAATTCATACTAATGCAAGATCTACTATTCTATTATCTTTCTAAGTTTATAAGAGCAATATTTAAAAATTGTCCTTATTTTTGGGCCTTTGTCCCACTTCTGTTTATGGCTTTTTCTAGATTACTTGCTCTGAGGTTGAGACTTTGATATTTTCAGCGTTCGCTGAAAATGGGTCGATATTAGAACACTCGAAATTTTGAACGTTCGGTGTTCTAATATAGACCCAGTTTCTGTCTTCTTCTCCGGATCATTTCCACTGACAGCCTGTTTCAAATTTAGTGAGTTTTGGTAACAGCCCCCTGGCCCCATCCAGTGATCACCTTACAAAAAAGTCTTCCAAAAAGTAAGGATCCTTTATTAAAATTCACAATATATATATTCTATATGCAAATTTTACATCTTATTTACAATTATTTACAAATAACATGCCTATTTTCAATTCTACATTTTCAATTCTCCCAATCCTTTTTCCACAACCAAAATCTTATATTCTTCAAAATGTCTGACAATATCCATTTCCCATTAAATTTTATCTCATTCATTTTTTTTTTCATTCCAGACAATCCACATTATACAAAACAACTTTTTAGCTAATCTATCCACATCATTCTGTTTCATGTTTTCATAGTAACCATATTCTATCATGTCCATATTTATACATGTAACACTTTTCAAACCTTTAACACATTTTTTGTCACATTTCTCCCCACAACTGATTTACTCTTTTGCATTTCAAAAATACATGTTCAGTGGTCTCTATTTCCCCACAATATATACAGACTATCTTTTACTCTTTTATATGGCATATTTGCCTTTACTGGAAGCCTATTTATAGACAATCTCCAAAGCAAAAAATTCTATATATTCCATTTATTTTTCACATATTTTCATTTTTGCTTTTACAGCTTTTTTTCTCACAAATGCCTCCAAGGGTAAATATAATACAATTTTCTCATTATATTTTCATACCAGTCTTTCCTATAATTTTCTATATCACTTAAATCAATCTTCCATAATAATATTTTCTCTTGATATATTTTCATTTCTGTATAAGTAATTCCTTTACTTCTTTTTAAATATTTAAGCTTTTCCCAAATTGCTTAATATTTTTCTTCCATTAGTATTAAAATGTCTTTTTATTGACTGCATTATTTCTTTTTGTGTGTTAACTATACTTCCTTCATCAGTTCTTAACTCCCTTATTATTCTAATCTTTCTTTCATTTTACCTAAGTGTGGTGTTGCTACTTCTTTTTGACCTTGTAAAAATATATTTGTTTGAATAATTATTTTTTAATTTTCTCTAGGTTCATTTCATATATCTTTTATTTCTTTTTCTAAAAATTGTCTTTATTATCTATTATGTGTTTGAAGGACTGGTTACTGATATCCTTATACTTACAACTATCTTGTACTCTTTTTGTCCTTTGCCATTCCAGTACTAGTTTTCTATATTTTTCTTTTAGACTAATCAACCAACTTATCCAGTCTTTATAGAATTCTCGTATGTTTATATGATCTAAACATAGTTGATGTATTATTGCCTTTATATACTCATTTAGGTCTGATTCATTCATTCTTTTTATATGTTTACCTGTTGTTATATTACCTATTTTTTTCTTGAATCTTTGTCCAAATTGCTACATGGTCTGAAAAACCTGTGATTTTTAACTGCTTGATGTAATATCCTCAAACTCTATGAAACTATAAAATAATCAGTTTCAGTTCTCAAATTGCTCCTTTTGTATGCCCAATGTTTGTTTGTCCATAAGTACATTTTACCACTTTTGATCATATCTGAAATAACCTTTACATCTTCCCCTTCTTTTCTTCTGTGTCTTAAATCACTATTGAAGTTTCCCGCTACTATTATTTGCATATTCACACTAACATAGTCAAGTATTTTCCTAAACACCATCTCTCTCTGTTTTTGTAAAGTGTGTGCATAAAGTGTAATTACCCTATATATTTGGTTCTTCCATCTTATATCTAATATTACCATTCTTCCTAATGCTACTAATGTGTAATCCGCAGTTTCTATACATTCATTACATAAAATTGCTATGCCTGAGCATTTTTATTTTCCTAAGTTCCATATAACCTTGCCTTCCCATACCCCATTTACTTGTATTCTTTATTCTTGTGTTGTAATTCTTATGTCTATTAGTACTATTATATCCATATCTAGCAGTCTACATCATTCCAACACTCTTAGTCTACATTGAACATTTTTTATACTATTCACATTTATGACTAGGGTTCTCACTTTGTGGAAAAGTTATAAATATATTTTGAAATTTGTGCTTTCTTTCACTTTTTTCAGAATAGAATTTATTTTACTTTTAACTCTTATCCATTTATCTTCCCCTTCATAGCTTAAATTACTTACTTCTTCCTCTATCTCTCCTTCATTTTTTTTCTTCATACATTCTTTTATTTCCATTCTTATATCTTCCTTATTCATTTTTTTCTTTTTATGCTTCTTCTGTATTATTGATTAAAACATTCTCCCTATCTTGGTCTAACTTTGTTTCTTGTATATAATTCACTTTACCATTATAGTCCATCCATGAATGCCCAATTTTTTCACACTTTATACATTTTTGCTTAATTTTTTTCCTTCATGATCAACTTTACCACAAATAAAATATTTCTTTTTATCACAATTATTAATTAAATGATCATTTTTACCACAGACAAAAACATGTCTTTGGTTGTCCCGAGTATTTAACCAATCCCTTATTCCCCTCCACATTAATTATACTGGGCAAATGTATAATTTTGTTATTTTGTATTTTCCATATAACACCACATTCCAATTTCCCAGTCCATAAACCCCTACTGTCATAAATCTTTGTAATGTCCATTACATCTCTACAGACAGTTTTTAAATTATCTTTTAAAATGTCTTTTTCATCTTCAGATAATAATTGTATAAATACTCTTTTTTTGCTTCTCTATTAAATGCCTGTACAACATGTAATTTCCAAGGATTTTCATTCTTTCTTTTTTCATATTGTTCTAAGAATTTCTCCATATACTGTGCCCCCTCAAAAAAAAGTCACAAAAAGTATCTATGTTAATACACATAAATGCTCTTTCTTCTCTAGGTTCAAAACCCAGTGGAGAAATGATGCTGTCCCATATTTCATACCTGTCCAGTTCCTTTTCCATTTTGCTACTTATCCTCACCCAGTGCTTTCTTCTTACTACTGTTTTCTTCTGTTCTCTTACCATTTGTGCGTACAATTTCTTTTCTTCCTTCCTTAATTGTTGAACTTTTTCTTCTTGTGTTCTGTCCATTATTTTACCCCACAAGACAGCCTTTTCACTTTCCAGTTCACTCTGTTCAATTAGTTCTTTCAAATAAACATCCCACAACCCCACCTCCTGACTGGAGGGTTGTAACAACACACTCAGGTACTGTAGAATCTGTTGAAAACAAATTCTGTTGAAACAAATCTGAATCCATAATATCCACTTTGACTCCTTCTTTTTGCCTTTTAACCAGCTCCCCTTCTCCTGCGTTTCTCCCGTCTCCATTCTTCTCACTCTGTTCAACCTCTGACTAATTATTTAGCATATACAACTTTTTTGGTGTTTGATTAACAGCCTCACTCATCTCCAATACTTGAAAAATACAATCTTTCTCCTCTGTTTTTGATTTTCTGCTCCTTGCTTCTCCAAGCTGACTTTGTGCCTGGACCTGAAGTCAGGAAGTGCAACAGAGACTAGACTCCCCATATACAAAGAGTAGGTGAAGTAACAAGGTACCCCCATCAAATTTCCCCAGTAGTATAAATGCCATCTTGGTTCTTCCCTGAAAAGAATCTACCAGCTTAGCGGGACTAACCTTGCCATCAAAAAGATAAATATAATAACTATGTGTCAAAAAGTAGAGGGCACCTTTGTACTTAACTGCTGTTTGTTGCCTAAAATGTCTATTTTCCTTCATTTCTTGATTTTTAAATTATTTTCTCATGAAATATGTCCACACTTGTATTATAAACTCTTAGTCTATCGCAGTTCTGCTAAACTACATTTAGAAAAGGACAATGCCATAATGCATGGAAAGTCTTTCAGTTTTGTTATGGAGATAGAGGCTTCTCAAAATACAATCTTGCTGTATGGAGTATACTTTCAGAAGGTGTTACAAACACAGAGTCTGTCCTCCATTACAGGACAACACTTTATAATTCCCTTAAGAGGTCCTGTAAACACTGCATGGAAATGGCTGGAAGAGCTCATCAGAG